>NW_027672816.1:0-61000 GCF_964194105.1 Spermophilus citellus | reverse complement strand
AGAGGAAACAAAACATAGAGATAGAACGTGAAATTACTTTATTGTGTCAAGTTTCAAGAAGCTAGCACAAACCGTGTTGGATTTAGAGTTCCAAATACATCTATCAATATAGGAGAAAACAGAGTGAAACCTAAAAACTCAAACTGTTACTGGAAACGAACGCTTCAACATAGAAGAACGACATTTGGGGAACCAAGTCGCCTTAGTGTACTGATCATTACCTGAAAGTATCATCCAGTTTGGGTGAAAAAATATTTGCTGAGATTTCTGGAGATTCGTAATTTTGGGAAGCCACCCCTTTCCATGAAAGTGTTTATCGCCAGTCACTGCTTAGGGCTACATCAAGAGGAAACAAAACATAGAGATAGAACGTGAAACTACTTTATTGTGTCAAGTTTCAAGAAGCTAGCACAAACCGTGTTGGATTTAGAGTTCCAAATACATCTATCAATATAGGAGAAAACAGAGTGAAACCTAAAAATTCAAACTGTTACTGGAAGCGAACGCTTCAACATAGAAGAACGAAATTTGGGGAACCAAGTCGCCTTAGTGTACTGATCATTACCTGAAAGTATCATCCTGTTTGGGTGAAAAAATATTTCCTGAGATTTCTGGAGATTCGTATATTTGGGAAGCCTGGCAACCCCTTTATATGAAAGTGTTTCTCGCCGGTCACTGTTAGGGCTACATCAAGAGGAAACAAAACATAGAGATAGAACGTGAAACTACTTTATTGTGTCAAGTTCAAGAAGCTAGCACAAACCGTGTTGGATTTAGAGTTCCAAATACATCTATCAATATAGGAGAAAACAGTGTGAAACCTAAAAATTCAAACTTTTACTGGAAACGAACGCTTCAACATAGAAGAACGAAATTTGGGGAACCAAGTCGCCTTAGTGTACTGATCATTACCTGAAAGTATCATCCAGTTTGGGTGAAAAAATATTTGCTGAGATTTCTGGAGATTTGTAATTTTGGGAAGCCTGGCAACCCCTTTCCATGAAAGTGTTTCTTGCCAGTTACTGCTTAGGGCTACATCAAGAGGAAACAAAACATAGAGATAGAACGTGAAACTGCTTTATTGTGTCAAGTTTCAAGAAGCTAGCACAAACCGTGTTGGATTTAGAGTTCCAAATACATTTATCAATATAGGAGAAAACACAGTGAAACCTAAAAATTCAAACTGTTACTGGAAACGAACGCTTCAACATAGAAGAACGACATTTGGGGAACCAAGTCGCCTTAGTGTACTGATCATTACCTGAAAGTATCATCCAGTTTGGGTGAAAAAATATTTGCTGAGATTTCTGGAGATTCGTAATTTTGGGAAGCCACCCCTTTCCATGAAAGTGTTTCTCGCCAGTCACTGCTTAGGGCTACATCAAGAGGAAACAAAACATAGAGATAGAACGTGAAACTGCTTTATTGTGTCAAGTTTCAAGAAGCTAGCACAAACCGTGTTGGATTTAGAGTTCCAAATACATCTATCAATATAGGAGAAAACAGAGTGAAACCTAAAAATTCAAACTGTTACTGGAAACGAACGCTTCAACATAGAAGAACGAAATTTGGGGAACCAAGTCGCCTTAGTGTACTGATCATTACCTGAAAGTATCATCCAGTTTGGGTGAAAAAATATTTGCTGAGATTTCTGGAGATTTGTAATTTTAGGAAGCTTGGCAACCCCTTTCCATGAAAGTGTTTCTCCTCAGTCACTGCTTGGGGCTACATCAAGAGGAAACAAAACATAGAGATAGAACGTGAAATTACTTTATTGTGTCAAGTTTCAAGAAGCTAGCACAAACCGTGTTGGATTTAGAGTTCCAAATACATCTATCAATATAGGAGAAAACAGAGTGAAACCTAAAAATTCAAACTGTTACTGGAAACGAACGCTTCAACATAGAAGAACGACATTTGGGGAACCAAGTCGCCTTAGTGTACTGATCATTACCTGAAAGTATCATCCAGTTTGGGTGAAAAAATATTTGCTGAGATTTCTGGAGATTCGTAATTTTGGGAAGCCTGGCAACCCCTTTCCATGAAAGTGTTTCTTGCCAGTCACTGCTTAGGGCTACATCAAGAGGAAACAAAACATAGAGATAGAACGTGAAACTGCTTTATTGTGTCAAGTTTCAAGAAGCTAGCACAAACCGTGTTGGATTTAGAGTTCCAAATACATCTATCAATATAGGAGAAAACAGAGTGAAACCTAAAAATTCAAACTGTTACTGGAAACGAACGCTTCAACATAGAAGAACGACATTTGGGGAACCAAGTCGCCTTTGTGTACTGATCATTACCTGAAAGTATCATCCAGTTTGGGTGAAAAAATATTTCCTGAGATTTCTGGAGATTTGTATATTTGGGAAGCCTGGCAACCCCTTTCCATGAAAGTGTTTCTCGCCAGTCACTGCTTAGGGCTACATCAAGAGGAAACAAAACATTGAGATAGAACGTGAAACTACTTTATTGTGTCAAGTTTCAAGAAGCTAGCACAAACCGTGTTGGATTTAGAGTTCCAAATACATCTATCAATATAGGAGAAAACAGAGTGAAACCTAAAAATTCAAACTGTTACTGGAAACGAACGCTTCAACATAGAAGAACGAAATTTGGGGAACCAAGTCGCCTTAGTGTACTGATCATTACCTGAAAGTATCATCCAGTTTGGGTGAAAAAATATTTGCTGAGATTTCTGGAGATTTGTAATTTTAGGAAGCTTGGCAACCCCTTTCCATGAAAGTGTTTCTCCTCAGTCACTGCTTGGGGCTACATCAAGAGGAAACAAAACATAGAGATAGAACGTGAAATTACTTTATTGTGTCAAGTTTCAAGAAGCTAGCACAAACCGTGTTGGATTTAGAGTTCCAAATACATCTATCAATATAGGAGAAAACAGAGTGAAACCTAAAAATTCAAACTGTTACTGGAAACGAACGCTTCAACATAGAAGAACGAAATTTGGGGAACCAAGTCGCGTTAGTGTAGTGATCATTACCTGAAAGTATCATCCAGTTTGGGTGAAAAAATATTTGCTGAGATTTCTGGAGATTCGTAATTTTGGGAAGCCACCCCTTTCAATGAAAGTGTTTATCGCCAGTCACTGCTTAGGGCTACATCAAGAGGAAACAAAACAGAGATAGAACGTGAAACTACTTTATTGTGTCAAGTTTCAAGAAGCTAGCACAAACCGTGTTGGATTTAGAGTTCCAAATACATCTATCAATATAGGAGAAAACAGAGTGAAACCTAAAAATTCAAACTGTTACTGGAAACGAACGCTTCAACATAGAAGAACGACATTTGGGGAACCAAGTCGCCTTAGTGTACTGATCATTACCTGAAAGTATCATCCAGTTTGGGTGAAAAAATATTTGCTGAGATTTCTGGAGATTCGTAATTTTGGGAAGCCTGGCAACCCCTTTCCATGAAAGTGTTTCTTGCCAGTTACTGCTTAGGGCTACATCAAGAGGAAACAAAACATAGAGATAGAACGTGAAACTGCTTTATTGTGTCAAGTTTCAAGAAGCTAGCACAAACCGTGTTGGATTTAGAGTTCCAAATATATTTATCAATATAGGAGAAAACAGAGTAAAACCTAAAAATTCAAACTGTTACTGGAAACGAACGCTTCAACATAGAAGAACGAAATTTGGGGAACCAAGTCGCCTTAGTGGACTGTTCATTACCTGAAAGTATCATCCAGTTTGGGTGAAAAAATATTTGCTGAGATTTCTGGAGATTCGTAATTTTGGGAAGCCACCCCTTTCCATGAAAGTGTTTATCGCCAGTCACTGCTTAGGGCTACATCAAGAGGAAACAAAACATAGAGATAGAACGTGAAACTACTTTATTGTGTCAAGTTTCAAGAAGCTAGCACAAACCGTGTTGGATTTAGAGTTCCAAATACATCTATCAATATAGGAGAAAACAGAGTGAAACCTAAAAATTCAAACTGTTACTGGAAACGAACGCTTCAATATAGAAGAACGAAATTTGGGGAACCAAGTCGCCTTAGTGTACTGATCATTACCTGAAAGTATCATCCTGTTTGGGTGAAAAAATATTTCCTGAGATTTCTGGATATTCGTATATTTGGGAAGCCTGGCAACCCCTTTCCATGAAAGTGTTTCTCGCCAGTCACTGTTTGGGCTACATCAAGAGGAAACAAAACATAGAGATAGAACGTGAAACTACTTTATTGTTTCAAGTTTCAAGAAGCTAGCACAAACCGTGTTGGATTTAGAGTTCCAAATACATCTATCAATATAGGAGAAAACAGAGTGAAACCTAAAAATTCAAACTGTTACTGGAAACGAACGCTTCAACATAGAAGAACGAAATTTGGGGAACCAAGTCGCCTTAGTGTACTGATCATTACCTGAAAGTATCATCCAGTTTGGGTGAAAAAATATTTGCTGAGATTTCTGGAGATTTGTAATTTTAGGAAGCTTGGCAACCCCTTTCCATGAAAGTGTTTCTCCTCAGTCACTGATTGGGGCTACATCAAGAGGAAACAAAACATAGAGATAGAACGTGAAACTACTTTATTGTGTCAAGTTTCAAGAAGCTAGCACAAACCGTGTTGGATTTAGACTTCCAAATACATCTATCAATATAGGAGAAAACAGAGTGAAACCTAAAAATTCAAACTGTTACTGGAAACGAACGCTTCAACATAGAAGAACGACATTTGGGGAACCAAGTCGCCTTAGTGTACTGATCATTACCTGAAAGTATCATCCAGTTGGGGTGAAAAAATATTTGCTGAGATTTCTGGAGATTCGTAATTTTGGGAAGCCTGGCAACCCCTTTCCATGAAAGAGTTTCTTGCCAGTCACTGCTTAGGGCTACATCAAGAGGAAACAAAATATAGAGATAGAACGTGAAACTGCTTTATTGTGTCAACTTTCAAGAAGCTAGCACAAACCGTGTTGGATTTAGAGTTCCAAATACATCTATCAATATAGGAGAAAACAGAGTGAAAATTAAAAATTCAAACTGTTACTGGAAACGAACGCTTCAACATAGAAGAACGAAATTTGGGGAACCAAGTCGCGTTAGTGTAGTGATCATTACCTGAAAGTATCATCCAGTTTGGGTGAAAAAATATTTGCTGAGATTTCTGGAGATTCGTAATTTTGGGAAGCCACCCCTTTCCATGAAAGTGTTTCTCGCCAGTCACTGCCTGGGGCTACATCAAGAGGAAACAAAACATAGAGATAGAACGTGAAACTACTTTATTGTGTCAAGTTTCAAGAAGCTAGCACAAACCGTGTTGGATTTAGAGTTCCAAATACATCTATCAATATAGGAGAAAACAGAGTGAAACCTAAAAATTCAAACTGTTACTGGAAACGAACGCTTCAACATAGAAGAACGAAATTTGGGGAACCAAGTCGCCTTAGTGTACTGATCATTACCTGAAAGTATCATCCAGTTTGGGTGAAAAAATATTTGCTGAGATTTCTGGAGATTTGTAATTTTAGGAAGCTTGGCAACCCCTTTCCATGAAAGTGTTTCTCCTCAGTCACTGCTTGGGGCTACATCAAGAGGAAACAAAACATAGAGATAGAACGTGAAATTACTTTATTGTGTCAAGTTTCAAGAAGCTAGCACAAACCGTGTTGGATTTAGAGTTCCAAATACATCTATCAATATAGGAGAAAACAGAGTGAAACCTAAAAATTCAAACTGTTACTGGAAACGAACGCTTCAACATAGAAGAACGAAATTTGGGGAACCAAGTCGCGTTAGTGTAGTGATCATTACCTGAAAGTATCATCCAGTTTGGGTGAAAAAATATTTGCTGAGATTTCTGGAGATTCGTAATTTTGGGAAGCCACCCCTTTCAATGAAAGTGTTTATCGCCAGTCACTGCTTAGGGCTACATCAAGAGGAAACAAAACAGAGATAGAACGTGAAACTACTTTATTGTGTCAAGTTTCAAGAAGCTAGCACAAACCGTGTTGGATTTAGAGTTCCAAATACATCTATCAATATAGGAGAAAACAGAGTGAAACCTAAAAATTCAAACTGTTACTGGAAACGAACGCTTCAACATAGAAGAACGAAATTTGGGGTACCAAGTCACCTTAGTGTACTGATCATTACCTGAAAGTATCATCCAGTTTGGGTGAAAAAATATTTGCTGAGATTTCTGGAGATTTGTAATTTTAGGAAGCTTGGCAACCCCTTTCCATGAAAGTGTTTCTCCTCAGTCACTGCTTGGGGCTACATCAAGAGGAAACAAAACATAGAGATAGAACGTGAAATTACTTTATTGTGTCAAGTTTCAAGAAGCTAGCACAAACCGTGTTGGATTTAGAGTTCCAAATACATCTATCAATATAGGAGAAAACAGAGTGAAACCTAAAAATTCAAACTGTTACTGGAAACGAACGCTTCAACATAGAAGAACGACATTTGGGGAACCAAGTCGCCTTTGTGTACTGATCATTACCTGAAAGTATCATCCAGTTTGGGTGAAAAAATATTTCCTGAGATTTCTGGAGATTTGTATATTTGGGAAGCCTGGCAACCCCTTTCCATGAAAGTGTTTCTCGCCAGTCACTGCTTAGGGCTACATCAAGAGGAAACAAAACATTGAGATAGAACGTGAAACTACTTTATTGTGTCAAGTTTCAAGAAGCTAGCACAAACCGTGTTGGATTTAGAGTTCCAAATACATCTATCAATATAGGAGAAAACAGAGTGAAACCTAAAAATTCAAACTGTTACTGGAAACGAACGCTTCAATATAGAAGAACGAAATTTGGGGAACCAAGTCGCCTTAGTGTACTGATCATTACCTGAAAGTATCATCCTGTTTGGGTGAAAAAATATTTCCTGAGATTTCTGGAGATTCGTATATTTGGGAAGCCTGGCAACCCCTTTCCATGAAAGTGTTTCTCGCCAGTCACTGTTAGGGCTACATCAAGAGGAAACAAAACATAGAGATAGAACGTGAAACTACTTTATTGTGTCAAGTTTCAAGAAGCTAGCACAAACCGTGTTGGATTTAGAGTTCCAAATACATCTATCAATAGAGGAGAAAACAGAGTGAAACCTAAAAATTCAAACTGTTACTGGAAACGAACGCTTCAACATAGAAGAACGAAATTTGGGGAACCAAGTCGCCTTAGTGTACTGATCATTACCTGAAAGTATCATCCAGTTTGGGTGAAAAAATATTTGCTGAGATTTCTGGAGATTTGTAATTTTAGGAAGCTTGGCAACCCCTTTCCATGAAAGTGTTTCTCCTCAGTCACTGCTTGGGGCTACATCAAGAGGAAACAAAACATAGAGATAGAACGTGAAATTACTTTATTGTGTCAAGTTTCAAGAAGCTAGCACAAACCGTGTTGGATTTAGAGTTCCAAATACATCTATCAATATAGGAGAAAACAGAGTGAAACCTAAAAATTCAAACTGTTACTGGAAACGAACGCTTCAACATAGAAGAACGAAATTTGGGGAACCAAGTCGCCTTAGTGTACTGATCATTACCTGAAAGTATCATCCAGTTTGGGTGAAAAAATATTTGCTGAGATTTCTGGAGATTTGTAATTTTAGGAAGCTTGGCAACCCCTTTCCATGAAAGTGTTTCTCCTCAGTCACTGCTTGGGGCTACATCAAGAGGAAACAAAACATAGAGATAGAACGTGAAATTACTTTATTGTGTCAAGTTTCAAGAAGCTAGCACAAACCGTGTTGGATTTAGAGTTCCAAATACATCTATCAATATAGGAGAAAACAGAGTGAAACCTAAAAATTCAAACTGTTACTGGAAACGAACGCTTCAACATAGAAGAACGACATTTGGGGAACCAAGTCGCCTTAGTGTACTGATCATTACCTGAAAGTATCATCCAGTTTGGGTGAAAAAATATTTCCTGAGATTTCTGGAGATTTGTATATTTGGGAAGCCTGGCAACCCCTTTACATGAAAGTGTTTCTCGCCAGTTACTGCTTAGGGCTACATCAAGAGGAAACAAAACATAGAGATAGAACGTGAAACTACTTTATTGTGTCAAGTTTCAAGAAGCTAGCACAAACCGTGTTGGATTTAGAGTTCCAAATACATCTATCAATATAGGAGAAAACAGAGTGAAACCTAAAAATTCAAACTGTTACTGGAAACGAACGCTTCAACATAGAAGAACGAAATTTGGGGAACCAAGTCGCCTTAGTGTACTGATCATTACCTGAAAGTATCATCCAGTTTGGGTGAAAAAATATTTGCTGAGATTTCTGGAGATTTGTAATTTTAGGAAGCTTGGCAACCCCTTTCCATGAAAGTGTTTCTCCTCAGTCACTGCTTGGGGCTACATCAAGAGGAAACAAAACATAGAGATAGAACGTGAAATTACTTTATTGTGTCAAGTTTCAAGAAGCTAGCACAAACCGTGTTGGATTTAGAGTTCCAAATACATCTATCAATATAGGAGAAAACAGAGTGAAACCTAAAAATTCAAACTGTTACTGGAAACGAACGCTTCAACATAGAAGAACGACATTTGGGGAACCAAGTCGCCTTTGTGTACTGATCATTACCTGAAAGTACCATCCAGTTTGGGTGAAAAAATATTTCCTGAGATTTCTGGAGATTTGTATATTTGGGAAGCCTGGCAACCCCTTTCCATGAAAGTGTTTCTCGCCAGTCACTGCTTAGGGCTACATCAAGAGGAAACAAAACATTGAGATAGAACGTGAAACTACTTTATTGTGTCAAGTTTCAAGAAGCTAGCACAAACCGTGTTGGATTTAGAGTTCCAAATACATCTATCAATATAGGAGAAAACAGAGTGAAACCTAAAAATTCAAACTGTTACTGGAAGCGAACGCTTCAACATAGAAGAACGAAATTTGGGGAACCAAGTCGCCTTAGTGTACTGATCATTACCTGAAAGTATCATCCAGTTTGGGTGAAAAAATATTTGCTGAGATTTCTGGAGATTTGTAATTTTAGGAAGCTTGGCAACCCCTTTCCATGAAAGTGTTTCTCCTCAGTCACTGCTTGGGGCTACATCAAGAGGAAACAAAACATAGAGATAGAACGTGAAATTACTTTATTGTGTCAAGTTTCAAGAAGCTAGCACAAACCGTGTTGGATTTAGAGTTCCAAATACATCTATCAATATAGGAGAAAACAGAGTGAAACCTAAAAATTCAAACTGTTACTGGAAACGAACGCTTCAACATAGAAGAACGACATTTGGGGAACCAAGTCGCCTTTGTGTACTGATCATTACCTGAAAGTATCATCCAGTTTGGGTGAAAAAATATTTCCTGAGATTTCTGGAGATTTGTATATTTGGGAAGCCTGGCAACCCCTTTCCATGAAAGTGTTTCTCGCCAGTCACTGCTTAGGGCTACATCAAGAGGAAACAAAACATTGAGATAGAACGTGAAACTACTTTATTGTGTCAAGTTTCAAGAAGCTAGCACAAACCGTGTTGGATTTAGAGTTCCAAATACATCTATCAATATAGGAGAAAACAGAGTGAAACCTAAAAATTCAAACTGTTACTGGAAGCGAACGCTTCAACATAGAAGAACGAAATTTGGGGAACCAAGTCGCCTTAGTGTACTGATCATTACCTGAAAGTATCATCCAGTTTGGGTGAAAAAATATTTGCTGAGATTTCTGGAGATTTGTAATTTTAGGAAGCTTGGCAACCCCTTTCCATGAAAGTGTTTCTCCTCAGTCACTGCTTGGGGCTACATCAAGAGGAAACAAAACATAGAGATAGAACGTGAAATTACTTTATTGTGTCATGTTTCAAGAAGCTAGCACAAACCGTGTTGGATTTAGAGTTCCAAATACATCTATCAATATAGGAGAAAACAGAGTGAAACCTAAAAATTCAAACTGTTACTGGAAACGAACGCTTCAACATAGAAGAACGAAATTTGGGGAACCAAGTCGCGTTAGTGTAGTGATCATTACCTGAAAGTATCATCCAGTTTGGGTGAAAAAATATTTGCTGAGATTTCTGGAGATTCGTAATTTTGGGAAGCCACCCCTTTCAATGAAAGTGTTTATCGCCAGTCACTGCTTAGGGCTACATCAAGAGGAAACAAAACAGAGATAGAACGTGAAACTACTTTATCGTGTCAAGTTTCAAGAAGCTAGCACAAACCGTGTTGGATTTAGAGTTCCAAATACATCTATCAATATAGGAGAAAACAGAGTGAAACCTAAAATTTCAAACTGTTACTGGAAACGAACGCTTCAACATAGAAGAACGAAATTTGGGGAACCAAGTCGCCTTAGTGTACTGATCATTACCTGAAAGTATCATCCAGTTTGGGTGAAAAAATATTTGCTGAGATTTCTGGAGATTTGTAATTTTAGGAAGCTTGGCAACCCCTTTCCATGAAAGTGTTTCTCCTCAGTCACTGCTTGGGGCTACATCAAGAGGAAACAAAACATAGAGATAGAACGTGAAATTACTTTATTGTGTCAAGTTTCAAGAAGCTAGCACAAACCGTGTTGGATTTAGAGTTCCAAATACATCTATCAATATAGGAGAAAACAGAGTGAAACCTAAAAATTCAAACTGTTACTGGAAACGAACGCTTCAACATAGAAGAACGAAATTTGGGGAACCAAGTCGCGTTAGTGTAGTGATCATTACCTGAAAGTATCATCCAGTTTGGGTGAAAAAATATTTGCTGAGATTTCTGGAGATTCGTAATTTTGGGAAGCCACCCCTTTCAATGAAAGTGTTTATCGCCAGTCACTGCTTAGGGCTACATCAAGAGGAAACAAAACAGAGATAGAACGTGAAACTACTTTATTGTGTCAAGTTTCAAGAAGCTAGCACAAACCGTGTTGGATTTAGAGTTCCAAATACATCTATCAATATAGGAGAAAACAGAGTGAAACCTAAAAATTCAAACTGTTACTGGAAACGAACGCTTCAACATAGAAGAACGACATTTGGGGAACCAAGTCGCCTTAGTGTACTGATCATTACCTGAAAGTATCATCCAGTTTGGGTGAAAAAATATTTGCTGAGATTTCTGGAGATTCGTAATTTTGGGAAGCCTGGCAACCCCTTTCCATGAAAGTGTTTCTTGCCAGTCACTGCTTAGGGCTACATCAAGAGGAAACAAAACATAGAGATAGAACGTGAAACTGCTTTATTGTGTCAACTTTCAAGAAGCTAGCACAAACCGTGTTGGATTTAGAGTTCCAAATACATCTATCAATATAGGAGAAAACAGAGTGAAACCTAAAAATTCAAACTGTTACTGGAAACGAACGCTTCAACATAGAAGAACGAAATTTGGGGAACCCAGTCGTATTGTGTAGTGATCATTACCTGAAAGTATCATCCAGTTTGGGTGAAAAAATATTTGCTGAGATTTCTGGAGATTCGTAATTTTGGGAAGCCACCCCTTTCAATGAAAGTGTTTATCGCCAGTCACTGCTTAGGGCTACATCAAGAGGAAACAAAACAGAGATAGAACGTGAAACTACTTTATTGTGTCAAGTTTCAAGAAGCTAGCACAAACCGTGTTGGATTTAGAGTTCCAAATACATCTATCAATATAGGAGAAAACAGAGTGAAACCTAAAAATTCAAACTGTTACTGGAAACGAACGCTTCAATATAGAAGAACGAAATTTGGGGAACCAAGTCGCCTTAGTGTACTGATCATTACCTGAAAGTATCATCCTGTTTGGGTGAAAAAATATTTCCTGAGATTTCTGGAGATTCGTATATTTGGGAAGCCTGGCAACCCCTTTCCATGAAAGTGTTTCTCGCCAGTCACTGTTAGGGCTACATCAAGAGGAAACAAAACATAGAGATAGAACGTGAAACTACTTTATTGTGTCAAGTTTCAAGAAGCTAGCACAAACCGTGTTGGATTTAGAGTTCCAAATACATCTATCAATATAGGAGAAAACAGAGTGAAACCTAAAAATTCAAACTGTTACTGGAAACGAACGCTTCAACATAGAAGAACGAAATTTGGGGAACCAAGTCGCCTTAGTGTACTGATCATTACCTGAAAGTATCATCCAGTTTGGGTGAAAAAATATTTGCTGAGATTTCTGGAGATTTGTAATTTTAGGAAGCTTGGCAACCCCTTTCCATGAAAGTGTTTCTCCTCAGTCACTGCTTGGGGCTACATCAAGAGGAAACAAAACATAGAGATAGAACGTGAAATTACTTTATTGTGTCAAGTTTCAAGAAGCTAGCACAAACCGTGTTGGATTTAGAGTTCCAAATACATCTATCAATATAGGAGAAAACAGAGTGAAACCTAAAAATTCAAACTGTTACTGGAAACGAACGCTTCAACATAGAAGAACGAAATTTGGGGAACCAAGTCGCGTTAGTGTAGTGATCATTACCTGAAAGTATCATCCAGTTTGGGTGAAAAAATATTTGCTGAGATTTCTGGAGATTCGTAATTTTGGGAAGCCACCCCTTTCAATGAAAGTGTTTATCGCCAGTCACTGCTTAGGGCTTCATCAAGAGGAAACAAAACAGAGATAGAACGTGAAACTACTTTATTGTGTCAAGTTTCAAGAAGCTAGCACAAACCGTGTTGGATTTAGAGTTCCAAATACATCTATCAATATAGGAGAAAACAGAGTGAAACCTAAAAATTCAAACTGTTACTGGAAACGAACGCTTCAACATAGAAGAACGAAATTTGGGGAACCAAGTCGCCTTAGTGTACTGATCATTACCTGAAAGTATCATCCAGTTTGGGTGAAAAAATATTTGCTGAGATTTCTGGAGATTTGTAATTTTAGGAAGCTTGGCAACCCCTTTCCATGAAAGTGTTTCTCCTCAGTCACTGCTTGGGGCTACATCAAGAGGAAACAAAACATAGAGATAGAACGTGAAATTACTTTATTGTGTCAAGTTTCAAGAAGCTAGCACAAACCGTGTTGGATTTAGAGTTCCAAATACATCTATCAATATAGGAGAAAACAGAGTGAAACCTAAAAATTCAAACTGTTACTGGAAACGAACGCTTCAACATAGAAGAACGAAATTTGGGGAACCAAGTCGCGTTAGTGTAGTGATCATTACCTGAAAGTATCATCCAGTTTGGGTGAAAAAATATTTGCTGAGATTTCTGGGGATTCGTAATTTTGGGAAGCCACCCCTTTCAATGAAAGTGTTTATCGCCAGTCACTGCTTAGGGCTACATCAAGAGGAAACAAAACAGAGATAGAACGTGAAACTACTTTATTGTGTCAAGTTTCAAGAAGCTAGCACAAACCGTGTTGGATTTAGAGTTCCAAATACATCTATCAATATAGGAGAAAACAGAGTGAAACCTAAAAATTCAAACTGTTACTGGAAACGAACGCTTCAACATAGAAGAACGAAATTTGGGGTACCAAGTCACCTTAGTGTACTGATCATTACCTGAAAGTATCATCCAGTTTGGGTGAAAAAATATTT
Source organism: Spermophilus citellus (assembly GCF_964194105.1). Taxonomy (NCBI): domain Eukaryota; kingdom Metazoa; phylum Chordata; class Mammalia; order Rodentia; family Sciuridae; genus Spermophilus; species Spermophilus citellus. The sequence continues at coordinate 47,556 of NW_027672816.1, read as the reverse complement.
GCTGAGATTTCTGGAGATTTGTAATTTTAGGAAGCTTGGCAACCCCTTTCCATGAAAGTGTTTCTCCTCAGTCACTGCTTGGGGCTACATCAAGAGGAAACAAAACATAGAGATAGAACGTGAAATTACTTTATTGTGTCAAGTTTCAAGAAGCTAGCACAAACCGTGTTGGATTTAGAGTTCCAAATACATCTATCAATATAGGAGAAAACAGAGTGAAACCTAAAAATTCAAACTGTTACTGGAAACGAACGCTTCAACATAGAAGAACGACATTTGGGGAACCAAGTCGCCTTTGTGTACTGATCATTACCTGAAAGTATCATCCAGTTTGGGTGAAAAAATATTTCCTGAGATTTCTGGAGATTTGTATATTTGGGAAGCCTGGCAACCCCTTTCCATGAAAGTGTTTCTCGCCAGTCACTGCTTAGGGCTACATCAAGAGGAAACAAAACATTGAGATAGAACGTGAAACTACTTTATTGTGTCAAGTTTCAAGAAGCTAGCACAAACCGTGTTGGATTTAGAGTTCCAAATACATCTATCAATATAGGAGAAAACAGAGTGAAACCTAAAAATTCAAACTGTTACTGGAAACGAACGCTTCAACATAGAAGAACGAAATTTGGGGAACCAAGTCGCCTTAGTGTACTGATCATTACCTGAAAGTATCATCCAGTTTGGGTGAAAAAATATTTGCTGAGATTTCTGGAGATTTGTAATTTTAGGAAGCTTGGCAACCCCTTTCCATGAAAGTGTTTCTCCTCAGTCACTGCTTGGGGCTACATCAAGAGGAAACAAAACATAGAGATAGAACGTGAAATTACTTTATTGTGTCAAGTTTCAAGAAGCTAGCACAAACCGTGTTGGATTTAGAGTTCCAAATACATCTATCAATATAGGAGAAAACAGAGTGAAACCTAAAAATTCAAACTGTTACTGGAAACGAACGCTTCAACATAGAAGAACGAAATTTGGGGAACCAAGTCGCGTTAGTGTAGTGATCATTACCTGAAAGTATCATCCAGTTTGGGTGAAAAAATATTTGCTGAGATTTCTGGAGATTCGTAATTTTGGGAAGCCACCCCTTTCAATGAAAGTGTTTATCGCCAGTCACTGCTTAGGGCTACATCAAGAGGAAACAAAACAGAGATAGAACGTGAAACTACTTTATTGTGTCAAGTTTCAAGAAGCTAGCACAAACCGTGTTGGATTTAGAGTTCCAAATACATCTATCAATATAGGAGAAAACAGAGTGAAACCTAAAAATTCAAACTGTTACTGGAAACGAACGCTTCAACATAGAAGAACGAAATTTGGGGAACCAAGTCGCCTTAGTGTACTGATCATTACCTGAAAGTATCATCCAGTTTGGGTGAAAAAATATTTGCTGAGATTTCTGGAGATTTGTAATTTTAGGAAGCTTGGCAACCCCTTTCCATGAAAGTGTTTCTCCTCAGTCACTGCTTGGGGCTACATCAAGAGGAAACAAAACATAGAGATAGAACGTGAAATTACTTTATTGTGTCAAGTTTCAAGAAGCTAGCACAAACCGTGTTGGATTTAGAGTTCCAAATACATCTATCAATATAGGAGAAAACAGAGTGAAACCTAAAAATTCAAACTGTTACTGGAAACGAACGCTTCAACATAGAAGAACGAAATTTGGGAAACCAAGTCGCGTTAGTGTAGTGATCATTACCTGAAAGTATCATCCAGTTTGGGTGAAAAAATATTTGCTGAGATTTCTGGGGATTCGTAATTTTGGGAAGCCACCCCTTTCAATGAAAGTGTTTATCGCCAGTCACTGCTTAGGGCTACATCAAGAGGAAACAAAACAGAGATAGAACGTGAAACTACTTTATTGTGTCAAGTTTCAAGAAGCTAGCACAAACCGTGTTGGATTTAGAGTTCCAAATACATCTATCAATATAGGAGAAAACAGAGTGAAACCTAAAAATTCAAACTGTTACTGGAAACGAACGCTTCAACATAGAAGAACGAAATTTGGGGTACCAAGTCACCTTAGTGTACTGATCATTACCTGAAAGTATCATCCAGTTTGGGTGAAAAAATATTTGCTGAGATTTCTGGAGATTTGTAATTTTAGGAAGCTTGGCAACCCCTTTCCATGAAAGTGTTTCTCCTCAGTCACTGCTTGGGGCTACATCAAGAGGAAACAAAACATAGAGATAGAACGTGAAATTACTTTATTGTGTCAAGTTTCAAGAAGCTAGCACAAACCGTGTTGGATTTAGAGTTCCAAATACATCTATCAATATAGGAGAAAACAGAGTGAAACCTAAAAATTCAAACTGTTACTGGAAACGAACGCTTCAACATAGAAGAACGACATTTGGGGAACCAAGTCGCCTTTGTGTACTGATCATTACCTGAAAGTATCATCCAGTTTGGGTGAAAAAATATTTCCTGAGATTTCTGGAGATTTGTATATTTGGGAAGCCTGGCAACCCCTTTCCATGAAAGTGTTTCTCGCCAGTCACTGCTTAGGGCTACATCAAGAGGAAACAAAACATTGAGATAGAACGTGAAACTACTTTATTGTGTCAAGTTTCAAGAAGCTAGCACAAACCGTGTTGGATTTAGAGTTCCAAATACATCTATCAATATAGGAGAAAACAGAGTGAAACCTAAAAATTCAAACTGTTACTGGAAACGAACGCTTCAACATAGAAGAACGAAATTTGGGGAACCAAGTCGCCTTAGTGTACTGATCATTACCTGAAAGTATCATCCAGTTTGGGTGAAAAAATATTTGCTGAGATTTCTGGAGATTTGTAATTTTAGGAAGCTTGGCAACCCCTTTCCATGAAAGTGTTTCTCCTCAGTCACTGCTTGGGGCTACATCAAGAGGAAACAAAACATAGAGATAGAACGTGAAATTACTTTATTGTGTCAAGTTTCAAGAAGCTAGCACAAACCGTGTTGGATTTAGAGTTCCAAATACATCTATCAATATAGGAGAAAACAGAGTGAAACCTAAAAATTCAAACTGTTACTGGAAACGAACGCTTCAACATAGAAGAACGAAATTTGGGGAACCAAGTCGCGTTAGTGTAGTGATCATTACCTGAAAGTATCATCCAGTTTGGGTGAAAAAATATTTGCTGAGATTTCTGGAGATTCGTAATTTTGGGAAGCCACCCCTTTCAATGAAAGTGTTTATCGCCAGTCACTGCTTAGGGCTACATCAAGAGGAAACAAAACAGAGATAGAACGTGAAACTACTTTATTGTGTCAAGTTTCAAGAAGCTAGCACAAACCGTGTTGGATTTAGAGTTCCAAATACATCTATCAATATAGGAGAAAACAGAGTGAAACCTAAAAATTCAAACTGTTACTGGAAACGAACGCTTCAACATAGAAGAACGAAATTTGGGGAACCAAGTCGCCTTAGTGTACTGATCATTACCTGAAAGTATCATCCAGTTTGGGTGAAAAAATATTTGCTGAGATTTCTGGAGATTTGTAATTTTAGGAAGCTTGGCAACCCCTTTCCATGAAAGTGTTTCTCCTCAGTCACTGCTTGGGGCTACATCAAGAGGAAACAAAACATAGAGATAGAACGTGAAATTACTTTATTGTGTCAAGTTTCAAGAAGCTAGCACAAACCGTGTTGGATTTAGAGTTCCAAATACATCTATCAATATAGGAGAAAACAGAGTGAAACCTAAAAATTCAAACTGTTACTGGAAACGAACGCTTCAACATAGAAGAACGAAATTTGGGGAACCAAGTCGCGTTAGTGTAGTGATCATTACCTGAAAGTATCATCCAGTTTGGGTGAAAAAATATTTGCTGAGATTTCTGGGGATTCGTAATTTTGGGAAGCCACCCCTTTCAATGAAAGTGTTTATCGCCAGTCACTGCTTAGGGCTACATCAAGAGGAAACAAAACAGAGATAGAACGTGAAACTACTTTATTGTGTCAAGTTTCAAGAAGCTAGCACAAACCGTGTTGGATTTAGAGTTCCAAATACATCTATCAATATAGGAGAAAACAGAGTGAAACCTAAAAATTCAAACTGTTACTGGAAACGAACGCTTCAACATAGAAGAACGAAATTTGGGGTACCAAGTCACCTTAGTGTACTGATCATTACCTGAAAGTATCATCCAGTTTGGGTGAAAAAATATTTGCTGAGATTTCTGGAGATTTGTAATTTTAGGAAGCTTGGCAACCCCTTTCCATGAAAGTGTTTTTCCTCAGTCACTGCTTGGGGCTACATCAAGAGGAAACAAAACATAGAGATAGAACGTGAAATTACTTTATTGTGTCAAGTTTCAAGAAGCTAGCACAAACCGTGTTGGATTTAGAGTTCCAAATACATCTATCAATATAGGAGAAAACAGAGTGAAACCTAAAAATTCAAACTGTTACTGGAAACGAACGCTTCAACATAGAAGAACGAAATTTGGGGAACCAAGTCGCCTTAGTGTACTGATCATTACCTGAAAGTATCATCCAGTTTGGGTGAAAAAATATTTGCTGAGATTTCTGGAGATTTGTAATTTTAGGAAGCTTGGCAACCCCTTTCCATGAAAGTGTTTCTCCTCAGTCACTGCTTGGGGCTACATCAAGAGGAAACAAAACATAGAGATAGAACGTGAAATTACTTTATTGTGTCAAGTTTCAAGAAGCTAGCACAAACCGTGTTGGATTTAGAGTTCCAAATACATCTATCAATATAGGAGAAAACAGAGTGAAACCTAAAAATTCAAACTGTTACTGGAAACGAACGCTTCAACATAGAAGAACGAAATTTGGGGAACCAAGTCGCGTTAGTGTAGTGATCATTACCTGAAAGTATCATCCAGTTTGGGTGAAAAAATATTTGCTGAGATTTCTGGAGATTCGTAATTTTGGGAAGCCACCCCTTTCAATGAAAGTGTTTATCGCCAGTCACTGCTTAGGGCTACATCAAGAGGAAACAAAACAGAGATAGAACGTGAAACTACTTTATTGTGTCAAGTTTCAAGAAGCTAGCACAAACCGTGTTGGATTTAGAGTTCCAAATACATCTATCAATATAGGAGAAAACAGAGTGAAACCTAAAAATTCAAACTGTTACTGGAAACGAACGCTTCAACATAGAAGAACGACATTTGGGGAACCAAGTCGCCTTAGTGTACTGATCATTACCTGAAAGTATCATCCAGTTTGGGTGAAAAAATATTTGCTGAGATTTCTGGAGATTCGTAATTTTGGGAAGCCTGGCAACCCCTTTCCATGAAAGTGTTTCTTGCCAGTCACTGCTTAGGGCTACATCAAGAGGAAACAAAACATAGAGATAGAACGTGAAACTGCTTTATTGTGTCAACTTTCAAGAAGCTAGCACAAACCGTGTTGGATTTAGAGTTCCAAATACATCTATCAATATAGGAGAAAACAGAGTGAAACCTAAAAATTCAAACTGTTACTGGAAACGAACGCTTCAACATAGAAGAACGAAATTTGGGGAACCAAGTCGTATTGTGTAGTGATCATTACCTGAAAGTATCATCCAGTTTGGGTGAAAAAATATTTGCTGAGATTTCTGTAGATTCGTAATTTTGGGAAGCCACCCCTTTCAATGAAAGTGTTTATCGCCAGTCACTGCTTAGGGCTACATCAAGAGGAAACAAAACAGAGATAGAACGTGAAACTACTTTATTGTGTCAAGTTTCAAGAAGCTAGCACAAACCGTGTTGGATTTAGAGTTCCAAATACATCTATCAATATAGGAGAAAACAGAGTGAAACCTAAAAATTCAAACTGTTACTGGAAACGAACGCTTCAACATAGAAGAACGAAATTTGGGGAACCAAGTCGCCTTAGTGTACTGATCATTACCTGAAAGTATCATCCAGTTTGGGTGAAAAAATATTTGCTGAGATTTCTGGAGATTTGTAATTTTAGGAAGCTTGGCAACCCCTTTCCATGAAAGTGTTTCTCCTCAGTCACTGCTTGGGGCTACATCAAGAGGAAACAAAACATAGAGATAGAACGTGAAATTACTTTATTGTGTCAAGTTTCAAGAAGCTAGCACAAACCGTGTTGGATTTAGAGTTCCAAATACATCTATCAATATAGGAGAAAACAGAGTGAAACCTAAAAATTCAAACTGTTACTGGAAACGAACGCTTCAACATAGAAGAACGAAATTTGGGGAACCAAGTCGCCTTAGTGTACTGATCATTACCTGAAAGTATCATCCAGTTTGGGTGAAAAAATATTTGCTGAGATTTCTGGAGATTTGTAATTTTAGGAAGCTTGGCAACCCCTTTCCATGAAAGTGTTTCTCCTCAGTCACTGCTTGGGGCTACATCAAGAGGAAACAAAACATAGAGATAGAACGTGAAATTACTTTATTGTGTCAAGTTTCAAGAAGCTAGCACAAACCGTGTTGGATTTAGAGTTCCAAATACATCTATCAATATAGGAGAAAACAGAGTGAAACCTAAAAATTCAAACTGTTACTGGAAACGAACGCTTCAACATAGAAGAACGACATTTGGGGAACCAAGTCGCCTTAGTGTACTGATCATTACCTGAAAGTATCATCCAGTTTGGGTGAAAAAATATTTCCTGAGATTTCTGGAGATTTGTATATTTGGGAAGCCTGGCAACCCCTTTACATGAAAGTGTTTCTCGCCAGTTACTGCTTAGGGCTACATCAAGAGGAAACAAAACATAGAGATAGAACGTGAAACTACTTTATTGTGTCAAGTTTCAAGAAGCTAGCACAAACCGTGTTGGATTTAGAGTTCCAAATACATCTATCAATATAGGAGAAAACAGAGTGAAACCTAAAAATTCAAACTGTTACTGGAAACGAACGCTTCAACATAGAAGAACGAAATTTGGGGAACCAAGTCGCCTTAGTGTACTGATCATTACCTGAAAGTATCATCCAGTTTGGGTGAAAAAATATTTGCTGAGATTTCTGGAGATTTGTAATTTTAGGAAGCTTGGCAACCCCTTTCCATGAAAGTGTTTCTCCTCAGTCACTGCTTGGGGCTACATCAAGAGGAAACAAAACATAGAGATAGAACGTGAAATTACTTTATTGTGTCAAGTTTCAAGAAGCTAGCACAAACCGTGTTGGATTTAGAGTTCCAAATACATCTATCAATATAGGAGAAAACAGAGTGAAACCTAAAAATTCAAACTGTTACTGGAAACGAACGCTTCAACATAGAAGAACGACATTTGGGGAACCAAGTCGCCTTTGTGTACTGATCATTACCTGAAAGTATCATCCAGTTTGGGTGAAAAAATATTTCCTGAGATTTCTGGAGATTTGTATATTTGGGAAGCCTGGCAACCCCTTTCCATGAAAGTGTTTCTCGCCAGTCACTGCTTAGGGCTACATCAAGAGGAAACAAAACATTGAGATAGAACGTGAAACTACTTTATTGTGTCAAGTTTCAAGAAGCTAGCACAAACCGTGTTGGATTTAGAGTTCCAAATACATCTATCAATATAGGAGAAAACAGAGTGAAACCTAAAAATTCAAACTGTTACTGGAAACGAACGCTTCAACATAGAAGAACGAAATTTGGGGAACCAAGTCGCCTTAGTGTACTGATCATTACCTGAAAGTATCATCCAGTTTGGGTGAAAAAATATTTGCTGAGATTTCTGAGATTTGTAATTTTAGGAAGCTTGGCAACCCCTTTCCATGAAAGTGTTTCTCCTCAGTCACTGCTTGGGGCTACATCAAGAGGAAACAAAACATAGAGATAGAACGTGAAATTACTTTATTGTGTCAAGTTTCAAGAAGCTAGCACAAACCGTGTTGGATTTAGAGTTCCAAATACATCTATCAATATAGGAGAAAACAGAGTGAAACCAAAAAATTCAAACTGTTACTGGAAACGAACGCTTCAACATAGAAGAACGAAATTTGGGGAACCAAGTCGCGTTAGTGTAGTGATCATTACCTGAAAGTATCATCCAGTTTGGGTGAAAAAATATTTGCTGAGATTTCTGGAGATTCGTAATTTTGGGAAGCCACCCCTTTCAATGAAAGTGTTTATCGCCAGTCACTGCTTAGGGCTACATCAAGAGGAAACAAAACAGAGATAGAACGTGAAACTACTTTATTGTGTCAAGTTTCAAGAAGCTAGCACAAACCGTGTTGGATTTAGAGTTCCAAATACATCTATCAATATAGGAGAAAACAGAGTGAAACCTAAAAATTCAAACTGTTACTGGAAACGAACGCTTCAACATAGAAGAACGAAATTTGGGGTACCAAGTCACCTTAGTGTACTGATCATTACCTGAAAGTATCATCCAGTTTGGGTGAAAAAATATTTGCTGAGATTTCTGGAGATTTGTAATTTTAGGAAGCTTGGCAACCCCTTTCCATGAAAGTGTTTCTCCTCAGTCACTGCTTGGGGCTACATCAAGAGGAAACAAAACATAGAGATAGAACGTGAAATTACTTTATTGTGTCAAGTTTCAAGAAGCTAGCACAAACCGTGTTGGATTTAGAGTTCCAAATACATCTATCAATATAGGAGAAAACAGAGTGAAACCTAAAAATTCAAACTGTTACTGGAAACGAACGCTTCAACATAGAAGAACGACATTTGGGGAACCAAGTCGCCTTAGTGTACTGATCATTACCTGAAAGTATCATCCAGTTTGGGTGAAAAAATATTTGCTGAGATTTCTGGAGATTCGTAATTTTGGGAAGCCTGGCAACCCCTTTCCATGAAAGTGGTTCTTGCCATTTACTGCTTAGGGCTACATCAAGAGGAAACAAAACATAGAGATAGAACGTGAAACTGCTTTATTGTGTCAAGTTTCAAGAAGCTAGCACAAACCGTGTTGGATTTAGAGTTCCAAATACATTTATCAATATAGGAGAAAACAGAGTAAAACCTAAAAATTCAAACTGTTACTGGAAACGAACGCTTCAACATAGAAGAACGACATTTGGGGAACCAAGTCGCCTTAGTGTACTGATCATTACCTGAAAGTATCATCCAGTTTGGGTGAAAAAATATTTCCTGAGATTTCTGGAGATTTGTATATTTGGGAAGCCTGGCAACCCCTTTACATGAAAGTGTTTCTCGCCAGTTACTGCTTAGGGCTACATCAAGAGGAAACAAAACATAGAGATAGAACGTGAAACTACTTTATTGTGTCAAGTTTCAAGAAGCTAGCACAAACCGTGTTGGATTTAGAGTTCCAAATACATCTATCAATATAGGAGAAAACAGAGTGAAACCTAAAAATTCAAACTGTTACTGGAAACGAACGCTTCAACATAGAAGAACGAAATTTGGGGAACCAAGTCGCCTTAGTGTACTGATCATTACCTGAAAGTATCATCCAGTTTGGGTGAAAAAATATTTGCTGAGATTTCTGGAGATTTGTAATTTTAGGAAGCTTGGCAACCCCTTTCCATGAAAGTGTTTCTCCTCAGTCACTGCTTGGGGCTACATCAAGAGGAAACAAAACATAGAGATAGAACGTGAAATTACTTTATTGTGTCAAGTTTCAAGAAGCTAGCACAAACCGTGTTGGATTTAGAGTTCCAAATACATCTATAAATATAGGAGAAAACAGAGTGAAACCTAAAAATTCAAACTGTTACTGGAAACGAACGCTTCAACATAGAAGAACGACATTTGGGGAACCAAGTCGCCTTTGTGTACTGATCATTACCTGAAAGTATCATCCAGTTTGGGTGAAAAAATATTTGCTGAGATTTCTGGAGATTCGTAATTTTGGGAAGCCACCCCTTTCAATGAAAGTGTTTATCGCCAGTCACTGCTTAGGGCTACATCAAGAGGAAACAAAACAGAGATAGAACGTGAAACTACTTTATTGTGTCAAGTTTCAAGAAGCTAGCACAAACCGTGTTGGATTTAGAGTTCCAAATACATCTATCAATATAGGAGAAAACAGAGTGAAACCTAAAAATTCAAACTGTTACTGGAAACGAACGCTTCAACATAGAAGAACGAAATTTGGGGTACCAAGTCACCTTAGTGTACTGATCATTACCTGAAAGTATCATCCAGTTTGGGTGAAAAAATATTTGCTGAGATTTCTGGAGATTTGTAATTTTAGGAAGCTTGGCAACCCCTTTCCATGAAAGTGTTTCTCCTCAGTCACTGCTTGGGGCTACATCAAGAGGAAACAAAACATAGAGATAGAACGTGAAATTACTTTATTGTGTCAAGTTTCAAGAAGCTAGCACAAACCGTGTTGGATTTAGAGTTCCAAATACATCTATCAATATAGGAGAAAACAGAGTGAAACCTAAAAATTCAAACTGTTACTGGAAACGAACGCTTCAACATAGAAGAACGACATTTGGGGAACCAAGTCGCCTTAGTGTACTGATCATTACCTGAAAGTATCATCCAGTTTGGGTGAAAAAATATTTGCTGAGATTTCTGGAGATTCGTAATTTTGGGAAGCCTGGCAACCCCTTTCCATGAAAGTGTTTCTTGCCAGTTACTGCTTAGGGCTACATCAAGAGGAAACAAAACATAGAGATAGAACGTGAAACTGCTTTATTGTGTCAAGTTTCAAGAAGCTAGCACAAACCGTGTTGGATTTAGAGTTCCAAATACATTTAAAATATAGGAGAAAACAGAGTAAAACCTAAAAATTCAAACTGTTACTGGAAACGAACGCTTCAACATAGAAGAACGAAATTTGGGGTACCAAGTCACCTTAGTGTACTGATCATTACCTGAAAGTATCATCCAGTTTGGGTGAAAAAATATTTGCTGAGATTTCTGGAGATTTGTATATTTGGGAAGCCTGGCAACCCCTTTACATGAAAGTGTTTCTCGCCAGTTACTGCTTAGGGCTACATCAAGAGGAAACAAAACATAGAGATAGAACGTGAAACTACTTTATTGTGTCAAGTTTCAAGAAGCTAGCACAAACCGTGTTGGATTTAGAGTTCCAAATACATCTATCAATATAGGAGAAAACAGAGTGAAACCTAAAAATTCAAACTGTTACTGGAAACGAACGCTTCAACATAGAAGAACGACATTTGGGGAACCAAGTCGCCTTAGTGTACTGATCATTACCTGAAAGTATCATCCAGTTTGGGTGAAAAAATATTTGCTGAGATTTCTGGAGATTCGTAATTTTGGGAAGCCTGGCAACCCCTTTCCATGAAAGTGTTTCTCGCCAGTCACTGCCTGGGGCTACATCAAGAGGAAACAAAACATAGAGATAGAACTTGAAACTACTTTATTGTGTCAAGTTTCAAGAAGCTAGCACAAACCGTGTTGGATTTAGAGTTCCAAATACATCTATCAATATAGGAGAAAACAGAGTGAAACCTAAAAATTCAAACTGTTACTGGAAACGAACGCTTCAACATAGAAGAACGACATTTGGGGAACCAAGTCGCGTTAGTGTAGTGATCATTACCTGAAAGTATCATCCAGTTTGGGTGAAAAAATATTTGCTGAGATTTCTGGAGATTCGTAATTTTGGGAAGCCACCCCTTTCAATGAAAGTGTTTATCGCCAGTCACTGCTTAGGGCTACATCAAGAGGAAACAAAACAGAGATAGAACGTGAAACTACTTTATTGTGTCAAGTTTCAAGAAGCTAGCACAAACCGTGTTGGATTTAGAGTTCCAAATACATCTATCAATATAGGAGAAAACAGAGTGAAACCTAAAAATTCAAACTGTTACTGGAAACGAACGCTTCAACATAGAAGAACGAAATTTGGGGTACCAAGTCACCTTAGTGTACTGATCATTACCTGAAAGTATCATCCAGTTTGGGTGAAAAAATATTTGCTGAGATTTCTGGAGATTTCTAATTTTAGGAAGCTTGGCAACCCCTTTCCATGAAAGTGTTTCTCCTCAGTCACTGCTTGGGGCTACATCAAGAGGAAACAAAACATAGAGATAGAACGTGAAATTACTTTATTGTGTCAAGTTTCAAGAAGCTAGCACAAACCGTGTTGGATTTAGAGTTCCAAATACATCTATCAATATAGGAGAAAACAGAGTGAAACCTAAAAATTCAAACTGTTACTGGAAACGAACGCTTCAACATAGAAGAACGACATTTGGGGAACCAAGTCGCCTTAGTGTACTGATCATTACCTGAAAGTATCATCCAGTTTGGGTGAAAAAATATTTGCTGAGATTTCTGGAGATTCGTAATTTTGGGAAGCCTGGCAACCCCTTTCCATGAAAGTGTTTCTTGCCAGTTACTGCTTAGGGCTACATCAAGAGGAAACAAAACATAGAGATAGAACGTGAAACTGCTTTATTGTGTCAAGTTTCAAGAAGCTAGCACAAACCGTGTTGGATTTAGAGTTCCAAATACATTTATCAATATAGGAGAAAACAGAGTAAAACCTAAAAATTCAAACTGTTACTGGAAACGAACGCTTCAACATAGAAGAACGACATTTGGGGAACCAAGTCGCCTTAGTGTACTGATCATTACCTGAAAGTATCATCCAGTTTGGGTGAAAAAATATTTCCTGAGATTTCTGGAGATTTGTATATTTGGGAAGCCTGGCAACCCCTTTACATGAAAGTGTTTCTCGCCAGTTACTGCTTAGGGCTACATCAAGAGGAAACAAAACATAGAGATAGAACGTGAAACTACTTTATTGTGTCAAGTTTCAAGAAGCTAGCACAAACCGTGTTGGATTTAGAGTTCCAAATACATCTATCAATATAGGAGAAAACAGAGTGAAACCTAAAAATTCAAACTGTTACTGGAAACGAACGCTTCAACATAGAAGAACGAAATTTGGGGAACCAAGTCGCCTTAGTGTACTGATCATTACCTGAAAGTATCATCCAGTTTGGGTGAAAAAATATTTGCTGAGATTTCTGGAGATTTGTAATTTTAGGAAGCTTGGCAACCCCTTTCCATGAAAGTGTTTCTCCTCAGTCACTGCTTGGGGCTACATCAAGAGGAAACAAAACATAGAGATAGAACGTGAAATTACTTTATTGTGTCAAGTTTCAAGAAGCTAGCACAAACCGTGTTGGATTTAGAGTTCCAAATACATCTATCAATATAGGAGAAAACAGAGTGAAACCTAAAAATTCAAACTGTTACTGGAAACGAACGCTTCAACATAGAAGAACGACATTTGGGGAACCAAGTCGCCTTAGTGTACTGATCATTACCTGAAAGTATCATCCAGTTTGGGTGAAAAAATATTTGCTGAGATTTCTGGAGATTCGTAATTTTGGGAAGCCTGGCAACCCCTTTCCATGAAAGTGTTTCTCGCCAGTCACTGCCTGGGGCTACATCAAGAGGAAACAAAACATAGAGATAGAACTTGAAACTACTTTATTGTGTCAAGTTTCAAGAAGCTAGCACAAACCGTGTTGGATTTAGAGTTCCAAATACATCTATCAATATAGGAGAAAACAGAGTGAAACCTAAAAATTCAAACTGTTACTGGAAACGAACGCTTCAACATAGAAGAACGACATTTGGGGAACCAAGTCGCGTTAGTGTAGTGATCATTACCTGAAAGTATCATCCAGTTTGGGTGAAAAAATATTTGCTGAGATTTCTGGAGATTCGTAATTTTGGGAAGCCACCCCTTTCAATGAAAGTGTTTATCGCCAGTCACTGCTTAGGGCTACATCAAGAGGAAACAAAACAGAGATAGAACGTGAAACTACTTTATTGTGTCAAGTTTCAAGAAGCTAGCACAAACCGTGTTGGATTTAGAGTTCCAAATACATCTATCAATATAGGAGAAAACAGAGTGAAACCTAAAAATTCAAACTGTTACTGGAAACGAACGCTTCAACATAGAAGAACGAAATTTGGGGTACCAAGTCACCTTAGTGTACTGATCATTACCTGAAAGTATCATCCAGTTTGGGTGAAAAAATATTTGCTGAGATTTCTGGAGATTTCTAATTTTAGGAAGCTTGGCAACCCCTTTCCATGAAAGTGTTTCTCCTCAGTCACTGCTTGGGGCTACATCAAGAGGAAACAAAACATAGAGATAGAACGTGAAATTACTTTATTGTGTCAAGTTTCAAGAAGCTAGCACAAACCGTGTTGGATTTAGAGTTCCAAATACATCTATCAATATAGGAGAAAACAGAGTGAAACCTAAAAATTCAAACTGTTACTGGAAACGAACGCTTCAACATAGAAGAACGACATTTGGGGAACCAAGTCGCCTTAGTGTACTGATCATTACCTGAAAGTATCATCCAGTTTGGGTGAAAAAATATTTGCTGAGATTTCTGGAGATTCGTAATTTTGGGAAGCCTGGCAACCCCTTTCCATGAAAGTGTTTCTTGCCAGTTACTGCTTAGGGCTACATCAAGAGGAAACAAAACATAGAGATAGAACGTGAAACTGCTTTATTGTGTCAAGTTTCAAGAAGCTAGCACAAACCGTGTTGGATTTAGAGTTCCAAATACATTTATCAATATAGGAGAAAACAGAGTAAAACCTAAAAATTCAAACTGTTACTGGAAACGAACGCTTCAACATAGAAGAACGACATTTGGGGAACCAAGTCGCCTTAGTGTACTGATCATTACCTGAAAGTATCATCCAGTTTGGGTGAAAAAATATTTCCTGAGATTTCTGGAGATTTGTATATTTGGGAAGCCTGGCAACCCCTTTACATGAAAGTGTTTCTCGCCAGTTACTGCTTAGGGCTACATCAAGAGGAAACAAAACATAGAGATAGAACGTGAAACTACTTTATTGTGTCAAGTTTCAAGAAGCTAGCACAAACCGTGTTGGATTTAGAGTTCCAAATACATCTATCAATATAGGAGAAAACAGAGTGAAACCTAAAAATTCAAACTGTTACTGGAAACGAACGCTTCAACATAGAAGAACGACATTTGGGGAACCAAGTCGCCTTAGTGTACTGATCATTACCTGAAAGTATCATCCAGTTTGGGTGAAAAAATATTTGCTGAGATTTCTGGAGATTTGTAATTTTAGGAAGCTTGGCAACCCCTTTCCATGAAAGTGTTTCTCCTCAGTCACTGCTTGGGGCTACATCAAGAGGAAACAAAACATAGAGATAGAACGTGAAATTACTTTATTGTGTCAAGTTTCAAGAAGCTAGCACAAACCGTGTTGGATTTAGAGTTCCAAATACATCTATCAATATAGGAGAAAACAGAGTGAAACCTAAAAATTCAAACTGTTACTGGAAACGAACGCTTCAACATAGAAGAACGACATTTGGGGAACCAAGTCGCCTTTGTGTACTGATCATTACCTGAAAGTATCATCCAGTTTGGGTGAAAAAATATTTCCTGAGATTTCTGGAGATTTGTATATTTGGGAAGCCTGGCAACCCCTTTCCATGAAAGTGTTTCTCGCCAGTCACTGCTTAGGGCTACATCAAGAGGAAACAAAACATTGAGATAGAACGTGAAACTACTTTATTGTGTCAAGTTTCAAGAAGCTAGCACAAACCGTGTTGGATTTAGAGTTCCAAATACATCTATCAATATAGGAGAAAACAGAGTGAAACCTAAAAATTCAAACTGTTACTGGAAACGAACGCTTCAACATAGAAGAACGACATTTGGGGAACCAAGTCGCGTTAGTGTAGTGATCATTACCTGAAAGTATCATCCAGTTTGGGTGAAAAAATATTTGCTGAGATTTCTGGAGATTCGTAATTTTGGGAAGCCACCCCTTTCAATGAAAGTGTTTATCGCCAGTCACTGCTTAGGGCTACATCAAGAGGAAACAAAACAGAGATAGAACGTGAAACTACTTTATTGTGTCAAGTTTCAAGAAGCTAGCACAAACCGTGTTGGATTTAGAGTTCCAAATACATCTATCAATATAGGAGAAAACAGAGTGAAACCTAAAAATTCAAACTGTTACTGGAAACGAACGCTTCAACATAGAAGAACGAAATTTGGGGTACCAAGTCACCTTAGTGTACTGATCATTACCTGAAAGTATCATCCAGTTTGGGTGAAAAAATATTTGCTGAGATTTCTGGAGATTTGTAATTTTAGGAAGCTTGGCAACCCCTTTCCATGAAAGTGTTTCTCCTCAGTCACTGCTTGGGGCTACATCAAGAGGAAACAAAACATAGAGATAGAACGTGAAATTACTTTATTGTGTCAAGTTTCAAGAAGCTAGCACAAACCGTGTTGGATTTAGAGTTCCAAATACATCTATCAATATAGGAGAAAACAGAGTGAAACCTAAAAATTCAAACTGTTACTGGAAACGAACGCTTCAACATAGAAGAACGACATTTGGGGAACCAAGTCGCCTTAGTGTACTGATCATTACCTGAAAGTATCATCCAGTTTGGGTGAAAAAATATTTGCTGAGATTTCTGGAGATTCGTAATTTTGGGAAGCCTGGCAACCCCTTTCCATGAAAGTGTTTCTTGCCAGTTACTGCTTAGGGCTACATCAAGAGGAAACAAAACATAGAGATAGAACGTGAAACTGCTTTATTGTGTCAAGTTTCAAGAAGCTAGCACAAACCGTGTTGGATTTAGAGTTCCAAATACATCTATCAATATAGGAGAAAACAGAGTAAAACCTAAAAATTCAAACTGTTACTGGAAACGAACGCTTCAACATAGAAAAACGAAATTTGGGGAACCAAGTCGCCTTAGTGTACTGATCATTACCTGAAAGTATCATCCTGTTTGGGTGAAAAAATATTTCCTGAGATTTCTGGAGATTTGTATATTTGGGAAGCCTGGCAACCCCTTTCCATGAAAGTGTTTCTCGCCAGTCACTGCTTAGGGCTACATCAAGAGGAAACAAACCATAGAGATAGAACGTGAAACTACTTTACTGTGTCAAGTTTCAAGAAGCTAGCACAAACCGTGTTGGATTTAGAGTTCCAGATACATCTATCAATATAGGAGAAAACAGAGTGAAACCTAAAAATTCAAACTGTTACTGGAAACGAACGCTTCAACATAGAAGAACGACATTTGGGGAACCAAGTCGCCTTAGTGTACTGATCATTACCTGAAAGTATCATCCAGTTTGGGTGAAAAAATATTTGCTGAGATTTCTGGAGATTTGTAATTTTAGGAAGCTTGGCAACCCCTTTCCATGAAAGTGTTTCTCCTCAGTCACTGCTTGGAGCTACATCAAGAGGAAACAAAATATAGAGATAGAACGTGAAATTACTTTATTGTGTCAAGTTTCAAGAAGCTAGCACAAACCGTGTTGGATTTAGAGATCCAAATACATCTATCAATATAGGAGAAAACAGAGTGAAACCTAAAAATTCAAACTGTTACTGGAAACGAACGCTTCAACATAGAAGAACGACATTTGGGGAACCAAGTCGCCTTAGTGTACTGATCATTACCTGAAAGTATCATCCAGTTTGGGTGAAAAAATATTTCCTGAGATTTCTGGAGATTTGTATATTTGGGAAGCCTGGCAACCCCTTTCCATGAAAGTGTTTCTCGCCAGTTACTGCTTAGGGCTACATGAAGAGGAAACAAAACATAGAGATAGAACGTGAAACTACTTTATTGTGTCAAGTTTCAAGAAGCTAGCACAAACCGTGTTGGATTTAGAGTTCCAAATACATCTATCAATATAGGAGAAAACAGAGTGAAACCTAAAAATTCAAACTGTTACTGGAAACGAACGCTTCAACATAGAAGAACGACATTTGGGGAACCAAGTCGCCTTAGTGTACTGATCATTACCTGAAAGTATCATCCAGTTTGGGTGAAAAAATATTTGCTGAGATTTCTGGAGATTTGTAATTTTAGGAAGCTTGGCAACCCCTTTCCATGAAAGTGTTTCTCCTCAGTCACTGCTTGGGGCTACATCAAGAGGAAACAAAACATAGAGATAGAACGTGAAATTACTTTATTGTGTCAAGTTTCAATAAGCTAGCACAAACCGTGTTGGATTTAGAGTTCCAAATACATCTATCAATATAGGAGAAAACAGAGTGAAACCTAAAAATTCAAACTGTTACTGGAAACGAACGCTTCAACATAGAAGAACGACATTTGGGGAACCAAGTCGCCTTAGTGTACTGATCATTACCTGAAAGTATCATCCAGTTTGGGTGAAAAAATATTTCCTGAGATTTCTGGAGATTTGTAATTTTAGGAAGCTTGGCAACCCCTTTCCATGAAAGTGTTTCTCCTCAGTCACTGCTTGGGGCTACATCAAGAGGAAACAAAATATAGAGATAGAACGTGAAATTACTTTATTGTGTCAAGTTTCAATAAGCTAGCACAAACCGTGTTGGATTTAGAGTTCCAAATACATCTATCAATATAGGAGAAAACAGAGTGAAACCTAAAAATTCAAACTGTTACTGGAAACGAACGCTTCAACATAGAAGAACGACATTTGGGGAACCAAGTCGCCTTAGTGTACTGATCATTACCTGAAAGTATCATCCAGTTTGGGTGAAAAAATATTTCCTGAGATTTCTGGAGATTTGTATATTTGGGAAGCCTGGCAACCCCTTTCCATGAAAGTGTCTCTCCTCAGTCACTGCTTGGGGCTACATCAAGAGGAAACAAAACATAGAGATAGAATGTGAAACTACTTTATTGTGTCAAGTTTCAAGAAGCTAGCACAAACCGTGTTGGATTTAGAGTTCCAAATACATCTATCAATATAGGAGAAAACAGAGTGAAACCTAAAAATTCAAGCTGTTACTGGAAACGAACGCTTCAACATAGAAGAACGACATTTGGGGAACCAAGTCGCCTTAGTGTACTGATCATTACCTGAAAGTATCATCCAGTTTGGGTGAAAAAATATTTGCTGAGATTTCTGGAGATTCGTAATTTGGGGAAGCCTGGCAACCCCTTTCTATGAAAGTGTTTCTTGCCAGTCACTGCTTGGGGCTACATCAAGAGGAAACAAAACATAGAGATAGAACGTGAAACTGCTTTATTGTGTCAAGTTTCAAGAAGCTAGCACAAACCGTGTTGGATTTAGAGTTCCAAATACATCTATCAATATAGGAGAAAACAGAGTGAAACCTAAAAATTCAAACTGTTACTGGAAACGAACGCTTCAACATAGAAGAACGAAATTTGGGGAACCAAGTCGCGTTAGTGTAGTGATCATTACCTGAATGTATCATCCAGTTTGGGTGAAAAAATATTTCCTGAGATTTCTGGAGATTCGCATATTTGGGAAGCCTGGCAACCCCTTTCCATGAAAGTGTTTCTCGCCAGTCACTGTTAGGGCTACATCAAGAGGAAACAAAACATAGAAATAGAACGTGAAACTACTTTATTGTGTCAAGTTTCAAGAAGCTAGCAAAAACCGTGTTGGATTTAGAGTTCCAAATACCTCTATCAATATAGGAGAAAACAGAGTGAAACCTAAAAATTCAAACTGTTACTGGAAACAAACGCTTCAACATAGAAGAACGAAATTTGGGGAACCAAGTCGCCTTAGTGTACTGATCATTACCTGAAAGTATCATCCAGTTTGGGTGAAAAAATATTTGCTGCGATTTCTGGAGATTCGTATTATGGGAAGCCACCCCTTTCCATGAAAGTGTTTCTCGCCAGTCACTGCTTAGGGCTACATCAAGAGGAAACAAAACATAGAGATAGAACGTGAAACTATTTTATTGTGTCAAGTTTCAAGAAGCTAGCACAAACCGTGTTGGATTTAGAGTTCCAAATACATCTATCAATTTAGGAGAAAACAGAGTAAAACCTAAAAATTCAAACTATTACTGGAAACGAACGCTTCAACATAGAAAAACGAAATTTGGGGAACCAAGTCGCCTTAGTGTACTGATCATTACCTGAAAGTATCATCCTGTTTGGGTGAAAAAATATTTCCTGAGATTTCTGGAGATTTGTATATTTGGGAAGCCTGGCAACCCCTTTCCATGAAAGTGTTTCTCGCCAGTCACTGCTTAGGGCTACATCAAGAGGAAACAAACCATAGAGATAGAACGTGAAACTACTTTACTGTGTCAAGTTTCAAGAAGCTAGCACAAACCGTGTTGGATTTAGAGTTCCAGATACATCTACCAATATAGGAGAAAACAGAGTGAAACCTAAAAATTCAAACTGTTACTGGAAACGAACGCTTCAACATAGAAGAACGACATTTGGGGAACCAAGTCGCCTTAGTGTACTGATCATTACCTGAAAGTATCATCCAGTTTGGGTGAAAAAATATTTGCTGAGATTTCTGGAGATTTGTAATTTTAGGAAGCTTGGCAACCCCTTTCCATGAAAGTGTTTCTCCTCAGTCACTGCTTGGGGCTACATCAAGAGGAAACAAAACATAGAGATAGAACGTGAAATTACTTTATTGTGTCAAGTTTCAAGAAGCTAGCACAAACCGTGTTGGATTTAGAGTTCCAAATACATCTATCAATATAGGAGAAAACAGAGTGAAACCTAAAAATTCAAACTGTTACTGGAAACGAACGCTTCAACATAGAAGAACGACATTTGGGGAACCAAGTCGCCTTAGTGTACTGATCATTACCTGAAAGTATCATCCAGTTTGGGTGAAAAAATATTTCCTGAGATTTCTGGAGATTTGTAATTTTAGGAAGCTTGGCAACCCCTTTCCATGAAAGTGTTTCTCCTCAGTCACTGCTTGGGGCTACATCAAGAGGAAACAAAACATAGAGATAGAACGTGAAATTACTTTATTGTGTCAAGTTTCAATAAGCTAGCACAAACCGTGTTGAACTTAGAGTTCCAAATACATCTATCAATATAGGAGAAAACAGAGTGAAACCTAAAAATTCAAACTGTTACTGGAAACGAACGCTTCAACATAGAAGAACGAAATTTGGGGAACCAAGTCGCCTTAGTGTACTGATCATTACCTGAAAGTATCATCCAGTTTGGGTGAAAAAATATTTGCTGCGATTTCTGGAGATTCGTAATTTTGGGAAGCCACCCCTTTCCATGAAAGTGTTTCTCGCCAGTCAATGCTTAGGGCTACATCAAGAGGAAACAAAACATAGAGATAGAACGTGAAACTATTTTATTGTGTCAAGTTTCAAGAAGCTAGCACAAACCGTGTTGGATTTAGAGTTCCAAATACATCTATCAATATAGGAGAAAACAGAGTGAAACCTAAAAATTCAAACTGTTACTGGAAACGAACGCTTCAACATAGAAGAACGACATTTGGGGAACCAAGTCGCGTTAGTGTACTGATCATTACCTGAAAGTATCATCCAGTTTGGGTGAAAAAATATTTGCTGAGATTTCTGGAGATTTGTAATTTTAGGAAGCTTGGCAACCCCTTTCCATGAAAGTGTTTCTCCTCAGTCACTGCTTGGAGCTACATCAAGAGGAAACAAAATATAGAGATAGAACGTGAAATTACTTTATTGTGTCAAGTTTCAAGAAGCTAGCACAAACCGTGTTGGATTTAGAGATCCAAATACATCTATCAATATAGGAGAAAACAGAGTGAAACCTAAAAATTCAAACTGTTACTGGAAACGAACGCTTCAACATAGAAGAACGACATTTGGGGAACCAAGTCGCCTTAGTGTACTGATCATTACCTGAAAGTATCATCCAGTTTGGGTGAAAAAATATTTCCTGAGATTTCTGGAGATTTGTATATTTGGGAAGCCTGGCAACCCCTTTCCATGAAAGTGTTTCTCGCCAGTTACTGCTTAGGGCTACATGAAGAGGAAACAAAACATAGAGATAGAACGTGAAACTACTTTATTGTGTCAAGTTTCAAGAAGCTAGCACAAACCGTGTTGGATTTAGAGTTCCAAATACACCTATCAATATAGGAGAAAACAGAGTGAAACCTAAAAATTCAAACTGTTACTGGAAACGAACGCTTCAACATAGAAGAACGACATTTGGGGAACCAAGTCGCCTTAGTGTACTGATCATTACCTGAAAGTATCATCCAGTTTGGGTGAAAAAATATTTGCTGAGATTTCTGGAGATTTGTAATTTTAGGAAGCTTGGCAACCCCTTTCCATGAAAGTGTTTCTCCTCAGTCACTGCTTGGGGCTACATCAAGAGGAAACAAAACATAGAGATAGAACGTGAAATTACTTTATTGTGTCAAGTTTCAATAAGCTAGCACAAACCGTGTTGGATTTAGAGTTCCAAATACATCTATCAATATAGGAGAAAACAGAGTGAAACCTAAAAATTCAAACTGTTACTGGAAACGAACGCTTCAACATAGAAGAACGACATTTGGGGAACCAAGTCGCCTTAGTGTACTGATCATTACCTGAAAGTATCATCCAGTTTGGGTGAAAAAATATTTCCTGAGATTTCTGGAGATTTGTAATTTTAGGAAGCTTGGCAACCCCTTTCCATGAAAGTGTTTCTCCTCAGTCACTGCTTGGGGCTACATCAAGAGGAAACAAAATATAGAGATAGAACGTGAAATTACTTTATTGTGTCAAGTTTCAATAAGCTAGCACAAACCGTGTTGGATTTAGAGTTCCAAATACATGTATCAATATAGGAGAAAACAGAGTGAAACCTAAAAATTCAAACTGTTACTGGAAACGAACGCTTCAACATAGAAGAACGACATTTGGGGAACCAAGTCGCCTTAGTGTACTGATCATTACCTGAAAGTATCATCCAGTTTGGGTGAAAAAATATTTCCTGAGATTTCTGGAGATTTGTATATTTGGGAAGCCTGGCAACCCCTTTCCATGAAAGTGTTTCTCCTCAGTCACTGCTTGGGGCTACATCAAGAGGAAACAAAACATAGAGATAGAATGTGAAACTACTTTATTGTGTCAAGTTTCAAGAAGCTAGCACCAACCGTGTTGGATTTAGAGTTCCAAATACATCTATCAATATAGGAGAAAACAGAGTGAAACCTAAAAATTCAAGCTGTTACTGGAAACGAACGCTTCAACATAGAAGAACGACATTTGGGGAACCAAGTCGCCTTAGTGTACTGATCATTACCTGAAAGTATCATCCAGTTTGGGTGAAAAAATATTTGCTGAGATTTCTGGAGATTCGTAATTTGGGGAAGCCTGGCAACCCCTTTCCATGAAAGTGTTTCTTGCCAGTCACTGCTTGGGGCTACATCAAGAGGAAACAAAACATAGAGATAGAACGTGAAACTGCTTTATTGTGTCAAGTTTCAAGAAGCTAGCACAAACCGTGTTGGATTTAGAGTTCCAAATACATCTATCAATATAGGAGAAAACAGAGTGAAACCTAAAAATTCAAACTGTTACTGGAAACGAACGCTTCAACATAGAAGAACGAAATTTGGGGAACCAAGTCGCGTTAGTGTAGTGATCATTACCTGAATGTATCATCCAGTTTGGGTGAAAAAATATTTGCTGAGATTTCTGGAGATTCGTAATTTTGGGAAGCCACCCCTTTCCATGAAAGTGTTTATCGCCAGTCACTGCTTAGGGCTACATCAAGAGGAAACAAAACATAGAGATAGAACGTGAAACTACTTTATTGTGTCAAGTTTCAAGAAGCTAGCACAAACCGTGTTGGATTTAGAGTTCCAAATACATCTATCAATATAGGAGAAAACAGAGTGAAACCTAAAAATTCAAACTGTTACTGGAAACGAACGCTTCAATATAGAAGAACGAAATTTGAGGAACCAAGTCGCCTTAGTGTACTGATCATTACCTGAAAGTATCATCCTGTTTGGGTGAAAAAATATTTGCTGAGATTTCTGGAGATTCGTATATTTGGGAAGCCTGGCAACCCCTTTCCATGAAAGTGTTTCTCGCCAGTCACTGTTAGGGCTACATCAAGAGGAAACAAAACATAGAGATAGAACGTGAAACTACTTTATTGTGTCAAGTTTCAAGAAGCTAGCACAAACCGTGTTGGATTTAGAGTTCCAAATACATCTATCAATATAGGAGAAAACAGAGTGAAACCAAAAAATTCAAACTGTTACTGGAAACGAACGCTTCAACATAGAAGAACGAAATTTGGGGAACCAAGTCGCCTTAGTGTACTGATCATTACCTGAAAGTATCATCCAGTTTGGGTGAAAAAATATTTGCTGAGATTTCTGGAGATTTGTAATTTTAGGAAGCTTGGCAACCCCTTTCCATGAAAGTGTTTCTCCTCAGTCACTGCTTGGGGCTACATCAAGAGGAAACAAAACATAGAGATAGAACGTGAAATTACTTTATTGTGTCAAGTTTCAAGAAGCTAGCACAAACCGTGTTGGATTTAGAGTTCCAAATACATCTATCAATATAGGAGAAAACAGAGTGAAACCTAAAAATTCAAACTGTTACTGGAAACGAACGCTTCAACATAGAAGAACGACATTTGGGGAACCAAGTCGCCTTAGTGTACTGATCATTACTTGAAAGTATCATCCAGTTTGGGTGAAAAAATATTTGCTGAGATTTCTGGAGATTTGTATATTTGGGAAGCCTGGCAACCCCTTTCCATGAAAGTGTTTCTCGCCAGTTACTGCTTAGGGCTACATCAAGAGGAAACAAACATAGAGATAGAACGTGAAACTACTTTATTGTGTCAAGTTTCAAGAAGCTAGCACAAACCGTGTTGGATTTAGAGTTCCAAATACATCTATCAATATAGGAGAAAACAGAGTGAAACCTAAAAATTCAAACTGTTACTGGAAACGAACGCTTCAACATAGAAGAACGAAATTTGGGGAACCAAGTCGCGTTAGTGTAGTGATCATTACCTGAAAGTATCATCCAGTTTGGGTGAAAAAATATTTGCTGAGATTTCTGGAGATTCGTAATTTTGGGAAGCCACCCCTTTCCATGAAAGTGTTTATCGCCAGTCACTGCTTAGGGCTACATCAAGAGGAAACAAAACATAGAGATAGAACGTGAAACTACTTTATTGTGTCAAGTTTCAAGAAGCTAGCACAAACCGTGTTGGATTTAGAGTTCCAAATACATCTATCAATATAGGAGAAAACAGAGTGAAACCTAAAAATTCAAACTGTTACTGGAAGCGAACGCTTCAACATAGAAGAACGAAATTTGGGGAACCAAGTCGCCTTAGTGTACTGATCATTACCTGAAAGTATCATCCTGTTTGGGTGAAAAAATATTTCCTGAGATTTCTGGAGATTCGTATATTTGGGAAGCCTGGCAACCCCTTTACATGAAAGTGTTTCTCGCCGGTCACTGTTAGGGCTACATCAAGAGGAAACAAAACATAGAGATAGAACATGAAACTACTTTATTGTGTCAAGTTTCAAGAAGCTAGCACAAACCGTGTTGGATTTAGAGTTCCAAATACATCTATCAATATAGGAGAAAACAGAGTGAAACCTAAAAATTCAAACTGTTACTGGAAACGAACGCTTCAACATAGAAGAACGAAATTTGGGGAACCAAGTCGCCTTAGTGTACTGATCATTACCTGACAGTATCATCCTGTTTGGGTGAAAAAATATTTCCTGAGATTTCTGGAGATTCGCGTATTTGGGAAGCCTGGCAACCCCTTTACATGAAAGTGTTTCTCGCCAGTCACTGTTAGGGCTACATCAAGAGGAAACAAAACATAGAGATAGAACGTGAAACTATTTTATTGTGTCAAGTTTCAAGAAGCTAGCACAAACCGTGTTGGATTTAGAGTTCCAAATACATCTATCAATATAGGAGAAAACAGAGTGAAACCTAAAAATTCAAACTGTTACTGGAAACGAACGCTTCAACATAGAAGAACGAAATTTGGGGAACCAAGTCGCCTTAGTGTACTGATCATTACCTGAAAGTATCATCCAGTTTGGGTGAAAAAATATTTGCTGCGATTTCTGGAGATTCGTAATTTTGGGAAGCCACCCCTTTCCATGAAAGTGTTTCTCGCCAGTCAATGCTTAGGGCTACATCAAGAGGAAACAAAACATAGAGATAGAACGTGAAACTATTTTATTGTGTCAAGTTTCAAGAAGCTAGCACAAACCGTGTTGGATTTAGAGTTCCAAATACATCTATCAATATAGGAGAAAACAGAGTGAAACCTAAAAATTCAAACTGTTACTGGAAACGAACGCTTCAACATAGAAGAACGACATTTGGGGAACCAAGTCGCCTTAGTGTAGTGATCATTACCTGAAAGTATCATCCAGTTTGGGTGAAAAAATATTTGCTGAGATTTCTGGAGATTCGTAATTTTGGGAAGCCTGGCAACCCCTTTCCATGAAAGTGTTTCTCCTCAGTCACTGCTTGGGGCTACATCAAGAGGAAACAAAACATAGAGATAGAATGTGAAACTACTTTATTGTGTCAAGTTTCAAGAAGCTAGCACAAACCGTGTTGGATTTAGACTTCCAAATACATCTATCAATATAGGAGAAAACAGAGTGAAACCTAAAAATTCAAACTGTTACTGGAAACGAACGCTTCAACATAGAAGAACGACATTTGGGGAACCAAGTCGCCTTAGTGTACTGATCATTACCTGAAAGTATCATCCAGTTTGGGTGAAAAAATATTTGCTGAGATTTCTGGAGATTCGTAATTTTGGGAAGCCTGGCAACCCCTTTCCATGAAAGTGTTTCTTGCCAGTCACTGCTTGGGGCTACATCAAGAGGAAACAAAACATAGAGATAGAACCTGAAACTGCTTTATTGTGTCAAGTTTCAAGAAGCTAGCACAAACCGTGTTGGATTTAGAGTTCCAAATACATCTATCAATATAGGAGAAAACAGAGTGAAACCTAAAAATTCAAACTGTTACTGGAAACGAACGCTTCAACATAGAAGAACGAAATTTGGGGAACCAAGTCGCGTTAGTGTAGTGATCATTACCTGAATGTATCATCCAGTTTGGGTGAAAAAATATTTGCTGAGATTTCTGGAGATTCGTAATTTTGGGAAGCCACCCCTTTCCATGAAAGTGTTTATCGCCAGTCACTGCTTAGGGCTACATCAAGAGGAAACAAAACATAGAGATAGAACGTGAAACTACTTTATTGTGTCAAGTTTCAAGAAGCTAGCACAAACCGTGTTGGATTTAGAGTTCCAAATACATCTATCAATATAGGAGAAAACAGAGTGAAACCTAAAAATTCAAACTGTTACTGGAAACGAACGCTTCAATATAGAAGAACGAAATTTGGGGAACCAAGTCGCCTTAGTGTACTGATCATTACCTAAAAGTATCATCCTGTTTGGGTGAAAAAATATTTGCTGAGATTTCTGGAGATTCGTATATTTGGGAAGCCTGGCAACCCCTTTCCATGAAAGTGTTTCTCGCCAGTCACTGTTAGGGCTACATCAAGAGGAAACAAAACATAGAGATAGAACGTGAAACTACTTTATTGTGTCAAGTTTCAAGAAGCTAGCACAAACCGTGTTGGATTTAGAGTTCCAAATACATCTATCAATATAGGAGAAAACAGAGTGAAACCAAAAAATTCAAACTGTTACTGGAAACGAACGCTTCAACATAGAAGAACGAAATTTGGGGAACCAAGTCGCCTTAGTGTACTGATCATTACCTGAAAGTATCATCCAGTTTGGGTGAAAAAATATTTGCTGAGATTTCTGGAGATTTGTAATTTTAGGAAGCTTGGCAACCCCTTTCCATGAAACTGTTTCTCCTCAGTCACTGCTTGGGGCTACATCAAGAGGAAACAAAACATAGAGATAGAACGTGAAATTACTTTATTGTGTCAAGTTTCAAGAAGCTAGCACAAACCGTGTTGGATTTAGAGTTCCAAATACATCTATCAATATAGGAGAAAACAGAGTGAAACCTAAAAATTCAAACTGTTACTGGAAACAAACGCTTCAACATAGAAGAACGACATTTGGGGAACCAAGTCGCCTTAGTGTACTGATCATTACCTGAAAGTATCATCCAGTTTGGGTGAAAAAATATTTGCTGAGATTTCTGGAGATTCGTAATTTTGGGAAGCCTGGCAACCCCTTTCCATGAAAGTGTTTCTTGCCAGTCACTGCTTAGGGCTACATCAAGAGGAAACAAAACATAGAGATAGAACGTGAAACTGCTTTATTGTGTCAAGTTTCCAGAAGCTAGCACAAACCGTGTTGGATTTAGAGTTCCAAATACATCTATCAATATAGGAGAAAACAGAGTGAAACCTAAAAATTCAAACTGTTACTGGAAACGAACGCTTCAACATAGAAGAACGACATTTGGGGAACCAAGTCGCCTTAGTGTACTGATCATTACCTGAAAGTATCATCCAGTTTGGGTGAAAAAATATTTGCTGAGATTTCTGGAGATTCGTAATTTTGGGAAGTCACCCCTTTCCATGAAAGTGTTTCTCGCCAGTCACTGCCTGGGGCTACATCAAGAGGAAACAAAACATAGAGATAGAACGTGAAACTACTTTATTGTGTCAAGTTTCAAGAAGCTAGCACAAACCGTGTTGGATTAAGAGTTCCAAATATATCTATCAATATAGGAGAAAACAGAGTGAAACCTAAAAATTCAAACTGTTACTGGAAGCGAACGCTTCAACATAGAAGAACGAAATTTGGGGAACCAAGTCGCCTTAGTGTACTGATCATTACCTGAAAGTATCATCCTGTTTGGGTGAAAAAATATTTCCTGAGATTTCTGGAGATTCGCATATTTGGGAAGCCTGGCAACCCCTTTCCATGAAAGTGTTTCTCGCCAGTCACTGTTAGGGCTACATCAAGAGGAAACAAAACATAGAGATAGAACGTGAAACTACTTTATTGTGTCAAGTTTCAAGAAGCTAGCAAAAACCGTGTTGGATTTAGAGTTCCAAATACATCTATCAATATAGGAGAAAACAGAGTGAAACCTAAAAATTCAAACTGTTACTGGAAACGAACGCTTCAACATAGAAGAACGAAATTTGGGGAACCAAGTCGCCTTAGTGTACTGATCATTACCTGAAAGTATCATCCAGTTTGGGTGAAAAAATATTTGCTGAGATTTCTGGAGATTTGTAATTTTAGGAAGCTTGGCAACCCCTTTCCATGAAAGTGTTTCTCCTCAGTCACAGCTTGGGGCTACATCAAGAGGAAACAAAACATAGAGATAGAACGTGAAATTACTTTATTGTGTCAAGTTTCAAGAAGCTAGCACAAACCGTGTTGGATTTAGAGTTCCAAATACATCTATCAATATAGGAGAAAACAGAGTGAAACCTAAAAATTCAAACTGTTACTGGAAACGAATGCTTCAACATAGAAGAACGACATTTGGGGAACCAAGTCGCCTTAGTGTACTGATCATTACCTGAAAGTATCATCCTGTTTGGGTGAAAAAATATTTCCTGAGATTTCTGGAGATTTGTATATTTGGGAAGCCTGGCAACCCCTTTCCATGAAAGTGTTTCTCGCCAGTTACTGCTTAGGACTACATCAAGAGGAAACAAAACATAGAGATAGAACGTGAAATTACTTTATTGTGTCAAGTTTCAAGAAGCTAGCACAAACCGTGTTGGATTTAGAGTTCCAAATACATCTATCAATATAGGAGAAAACAGAGTGAAACCTAAAAATTCAAACTGTTACTGGAAGCGAACGCTTCAACATAGAAGAACGAAATTTGGGGAACCAAGTCGCCTTAGTGTACTGATAATTACCTGAAAGTATCATCCTGTTTGGGTGAAAAAATATTTCCTGAGATTTCTGGAGATTCGTATATTTGGGAAGCCTGGCAACTCCTTTACATGAAAGTGTTTCTCGCCGGTCACTGTTAGGGCTACATCAAGAGGAAACAAAACATAGAGATAGAACCTGAAACTACTTTATTGTGTCAAGTTTCAAGAAGCTAGCACAAACCGTGTTGGATTTAGAGTTCCAAATACATCTATCAATATAGGAGAAAACAGAGTGAAACCTAAAAATTCAAACTGTTACTGGAAACGAACGCTTCAACATAGAAGAACGACATTTGGGGAACCAAGTCGCCTTAGTGTACTGATCATTACCTGAAAGTATCATCCAGTTTGGGTGAAAAAATATTTGCTGAGATTTCTGGAGATTCGTATATTTGGGAAGCCTGGCAACCCCTTTCCATGAAAGTGTTTCTTGCCAGTCACTGCTTAGGGCTACATCAAGAGGAAACAAAACATAGAGATAGAACGTGAAACTGCTT
This sequence comes from Spermophilus citellus, assembly GCF_964194105.1. Lineage (NCBI taxonomy): Eukaryota > Metazoa > Chordata > Mammalia > Rodentia > Sciuridae > Spermophilus > Spermophilus citellus. Next base: position 17,535 of record NW_027672816.1, on the reverse strand, counting down.
TATTGTGTCAAGTTTCCAGAAGCTAGCACAAACCGTGTTGGATTTAGAGTTCCAAATACATCTATCAATATAGGAGAAAACAGAGTGAAACCTAAAAATTCAAACTGTTACTGGAAACGAACGCTTCAACATAGAAGAACGAAATTTGGGGAACCAAGTCGCGTTAGTGTAGTGATCATTACCTGAAAGTATCATCCAGTTTGGGTGAAAAAATATTTGCTGAGATTTCTGGAGATTCGTAATTTTGGGAAGCCACCCCTTTCCATGAAAGTGTTTATCGCCAGTCACTGCTTAGGGCTACATCAAGAGGAAACAAAACATAGAGATAGAACGTGAAACTACTTTATTGTGTCAAGTTTCAAGAAGCTAGCACAAACCGTGTTGGATTTAGAGTTCCAAATACATCTATCAATATAGGAGAAAACAGAGTGAAACCTAAAAATTCAAACTGTTACTGGAAGCGAACGCTTCAACATAGAAGAACGAAATTTGGGGAACCAAGTCGCCTTAGTGTACTGATCATTACCTGAAAGTATCATCCTGTTAGGGTGAAAAAATATTTCCTGAGATTTCTGGAGATTCGTATATTTGGGAAGCCTGGCAACCCCTTTACATGAAAGTGTTTCTCGCCGGTCACTGTTAGGGCTACATCAAGAGGAAACAAAACATAGAGATAGAACATGAAACTACTTTATTGTGTCAAGTTTCAAGAAGCTAGCACAAACCGTGTTGGATTTAGAGTTCCAAATACATCTATCAATATAGGAGAAAACAGAGTGAAACCTAAAAATTCAAACTGTTACTGGAAACGAACGCTTCAACATAGAAGAACGAAATTTGGGGAACCAAGTCGCCTTAGTGTACTGATCATTACCTGACAGTATCATCCTGTTTGGGTGAAAAAATATTTCCTGAGATTTCTGGAGATTCGCATATTTGGGAAGCCTGGCAACCCCTTTACATGAAAGTGTTTCTCGCCAGTCACTGTTAGGGCTACATCAAGAGGAAACAAAACATAGAGATAGAACGTGAAACTATTTTATTGTGTCAAGTTTCAAGAAGCTAGCACAAACCGTGTTGGATTTAGAGTTCCAAATACATCTATCAATATAGGAGAAAACAGAGTGAAACCTAAAAATTCAAACTGTTACTGGAAACGAACGCTTCAACATAGAAGAACGACATTTGGGGAACCAAGTCGCCTTAGTGTAGTGATCATTACCTGAAAGTATCATCCAGTTTGGGTGAAAAAATATTTGCTGAGATTTCTGGAGATTCGTAATTTTGGGAAGCCTGGCAACCCCTTTCCATGAAAGTGTTTCTCCTCAGTCACTGCTTGGGGCTACATCAAGAGGAAACAAAACATAGAGATAGAATGTGAAACTACTTTATTGTGTCAAGTTTCAAGAAGCTAGCACAAACCGTGTTGGATTTAGACTTCCAAATACATCTATCAATATAGGAGAAAACAGAGTGAAACCTAAAAATTCAAACTGTTACTGGAAACGAACGCTTCAACATAGAAGAACGACATTTGGGGAACCAAGTCGCCTTAGTGTACTGATCATTACCTGAAAGTATCATCCAGTTTGGGTGAAAAAATATTTGCTGAGATTTCTGGAGATTCGTAATTTTGGGAAGCCTGGCAACCCCTTTCCATGAAAGTGTTTCTTGCCAGTCACTGCTTGGGGCTACATCAAGAGGAAACAAAACATAGAGATAGAACCTGAAACTGCTTTATTGTGTCAAGTTTCAAGAAGCTAGCACAAACCGTGTTGGATTTAGAGTTCCAAATACATCTATCAATATAGGAGAAAACAGAGTGAAACCTAAAAATTCAAACTGTTACTGGAAACGAACGCTTCAACATAGAAGAACGAAATATGGGGAACCAAGTCGCGTTAGTGTAGTGATCATTACCTGAATGTATCATCCAGTTTGGGTGAAAAAATATTTGCTGAGATTTCTGGAGATTCGTAATTTTGGGAAGCCACCCCTTTCCATGAAAGTGTTTATCGCCAGTCACTGCTTAGGGCTACATCAAGAGGAAACAAAACATAGAGATAGAACGTGAAACTACTTTATTGTGTCAAGTTTCAAGAAGCTAGCACAAACCGTGTTGGATTTAGAGTTCCAAATACATCTATCAATATAGGAGAAAACAGAGTGAAACCTAAAAATTCAAACTGTTACTGGAAACGAACGCTTCAATATAGAAGAACGAAATTTGGGGAACCAAGTCGCCTTAGTGTACTGATCATTACCTGAAAGTATCATCCTGTTTGGGTGAAAAAATATTTGCTGAGATTTCTGGAGATTCGTATATTTGGGAAGCCTGGCAACCCCTTTCCATGAAAGTGTTTCTCGCCAGTCACTGTTAGGGCTACATCAAGAGGAAACAAAACATAGAGATAGAACGTGAAACTACTTTATTGTGTCAAGTTTCAAGAAGCTAGCACAAACCGTGTTGGATTTAGAGTTCCAAATACATCTATCAATATAGGAGAAAACAGAGTGAAACCAAAAAATTCAAACTGTTACTGGAAACGAACGCTTCAACATAGAAGAACGAAATTTGGGGAACCAAGTCGCCTTAGTGTACTGATCATTACCTGAAAGTATCATCCAGTTTGGGTGAAAAAATATTTGCTGAGATTTCTGGAGATTTGTAATTTTAGGAAGCTTGGCAACCCCTTTCCATGAAACTGTTTCTCCTCAGTCACTGCTTGGGGCTACATCAAGAGGAAACAAAACATAGAGATAGAACGTGAAATTACTTTATTGTGTCAAGTTTCAAGAAGTTAGCACAAACCGTGTTGGATTTAGAGTTCCAAATACATCTATCAATATAGGAGAAAACAGAGTGAAACCTAAAAATTCAAACTGTTACTGGAAACGAACGCTTCAACATAGAAGAACGACATTTGGGGAACCAAGTCGCCTTAGTGTACTGATCATTACCTGAAAGTATCATCCAGTTTGGGTGAAAAAATATTTGCTGAGATTTCTGGAGATTCGTAATTTTGGGAAGCCTGGCAACCCCTTTCCATGAAAGTGTTTCTTGCCAGTCACTGCTTAGGGCTACATCAAGAGGAAACAAAACATAGAGATAGAACGTGAAACTGCTTTATTGTGTCAAGTTTCCAGAAGCTAGCACAAACCGTGTTGGATTTAGAGTTCCAAATACATCTATCAATATAGGAGAAAACAGAGTGAAACCTAAAAATTCAAACTGTTACTGGAAACGAACGCTTCAACATAGAAGAACGACATTTGGGGAACCAAGTCGCCTTAGTGTACTGATCATTACCTGAAAGTATCATCCAGTTTGGGTGAAAAAATATTTGCTGAGATTTCTGGAGATTCGTAATTTTCGGAAGTCACCCCTTTCCATGAAAGTGTTTCTCGCCAGTCACTGCCTGGGGCTACATCAAGAGGAAACAAAACATAGAGATAGAACGTGAAACTACTTTATTGTGTCAAGTTTCAAGAAGCTAGCACAAACCGTGTTGGATTAAGAGTTCCAAATATATCTATCAATATAGGAGAAAACAGAGTGAAACCTAAAAATTCAAACTGTTACTGGAAGCGAACGCTTCAACATAGAAGAACGAAATTTGGGGAACCAAGTCGCCTTAGTGTACTGATCATTACCTGAAAGTATCATCCTGTTTGGGTGAAAAAATATTTCCTGAGATTTCTGGAGATTCGCATATTTGGGAAGCCTGGCAACCCCTTTCCATGAAAGTGTTTCTCGCCAGTCACTGTTAGGGCTACATCAAGAGGAAACAAAACATAGAGATAGAACGTGAAACTACTTTATTGTGTCAAGTTTCAAGAAGCTAGCAAAAACCGTGTTGGATTTAGAGTTCCAAATACATCTATCAATATAGGAGAAAACAGAGTGAAACCTAAAAATTCAAACTGTTACTGGAAACGAACGCTTCAACATAGAAGAACGAATCTTGGGGAACCAAGTCGCCTTAGTGTACTGATCATTACCTGAAAGTATCATCCAGTTTGGGTGAAAAAATATTTGCTGAGATTTCTGGAGATTTGTAATTTTAGGAAGCTTGGCAACCCCTTTCCATGAAAGTGTTTCTCCTCAGTCACAGCTTGGGGCTACATCAAGAGGAAACAAAACATAGAGATAGAACGTGAAATTACTTTATTGTGTCAAGTTTCAAGAAGCTAGCACAAACCGTGTTGGATTTAGAGTTCCAAATACATCTATCAATATAGGAGAAAACAGAGTGAAACCTAAAAATTCAAACTGTTACTGGAAACGAACGCTTCAACATAGAAGAACGACATTTGGGGAACCAAGTCGCCTTAGTGTACTGATCATTACCTGAAAGTATCATCCTGTTTGGGTGAAAAAATATTTGCTGAGATTTCTGGAGATTTGTATATTTGGGAAGCCTGGCAACCCCTTTCCATGAAAGTGTTTCTCGCCAGTTACTGCTTAGGGCTACATCAAGAGGAAACAAAACATAGAGATAGAACGTGAAATTACTTTATTGTGTCAAGTTTCAAGAAGCTAGCACAAACCGTGTTGGATTTAGAGTTCCAAATACATCTATCAATATAGGAGAAAACAGAGTGAAACCTAAAAATTCAAACTGTTACTGGAAACGAACGCTTCAACATAGAAGAACGTCATTTGGGGAACCAAGTCGCCTTAGTGTACTGATCATTACCTGAAAGTATCATCCAGTTTGGGTGAAAAAATATTTGCTGAGATTTCTGGAGATTTGTAATTTTAGGAAGCTTGGCAACCCCTTTCCATGAAAGTTTTTCTCCTCAGTCACTGCTTGGGGCTACATCAAGAGGAAACAAAACATAGAGATAGAACGTGAAATTACTTTATTGTGTCAAGTTTCAAGAAGCTAGCACAAACCGTGTTGGATTTAGAGTTCCAAATACATCTATCAATATAGGAGAAAACAGAGTGAAACCTAAAAATTCAAACTGTTACTGGAAGCGAACGCTTCAACATAGAAGAACGAAATTTGGGGAACCAAGTCGCCTTAGTGTACTGATAATTACCTGAAAGTATCATCCTGTTTGGGTGAAAAAATATTTCCTGAGATTTCTGGAGATTCGTATATTTGGGAAGCCTGGCAACTCCTTTACATGAAAGTGTTTCTCGCCGGTCACTGTTAGGGCTACATCAAGAGGAAACAAAACATAGAGATAGAACATGAAACTACTTTATTGTGTCAAGTTTCAAGAAGCTAGCACAAACCGTGTTGGATTTAGAGTTCCAAATACATCTATCAATATAGGAGAAAACAGAGTGAAACCTAAAAATTCAAACTGTTACTGGAAACGAACGCTTCAACATAGAAGAACGAAATTTGGGGAACCAAGTCGCCTTAGTGTACTGATCATTACCTGAAAGTATCATCCTGTTTGGGTGAAAAATATTTCCTGAGATTTCTGGAGATTCGCATATTTGGGAAGCCTGGCAACCCCTTTCCATGAAAGTGTTTCTCGCCAGTCACTGTTAGGGCTACATCAAGAGGAAACAAAACATAGAGATAGAACGTGAAACTATTTTATTGTGTCAAGTTTCAAGAAGCTAGCACAAACCGTGTTGGATTTAGAGTTCCAAATACATCTATCAATATAGGAGAAAACAGAGTGAAACCTAAAAATTCAAACTGTTACTGGAAACGAACGCTTCAACATAGAAGAACGAAATTTGGGGAACCAAGTCGCCTTAGTGTACTGATCATTACCTGAAAGTATCATCCAGTTTGGGTGAAAAAATATTTGCTGCAATTTCTGGAGATTCGTAATTTTGGGAAGCCACCCCTTTCCATGAAAGTGTTTCTCGCCAGTCAATGCTTAGGGCTACATCAAGAGGAAACAAAACATAGAGATAGAACGTGAAACTGCTTTATTGTGTCAAGTTTCAAGAAGCTAGCACAAACCGTGTTGGATTTAGAGTTCCAAATACATCTATCAATATAGGAGAAAACAGAGTGAAACCTAAAAATTCAAACTGTTACTGGAAACGAACGCTTCAACATAGAAGAACGACATTTGGGGAACCAAGTCGCCTTAGTGTAGTGATCATTACCTGAAAGTATCATCCAGTTTGGGTGAAAAAATATTTGCTGAGATTTCTGGAGATTCGTAATTTTCGGAAGCCTGGCAACCCCTTTCCATGAAAGTGTTTCTTGCCAGTCACTGCTTAGGGCTACATCAAGAGGAAACAAAACATAGAGATAGAACGTTAAACTGCTTTATTGTGTCAAGTTTCCAGAAGCTAGCACAAACCGTGTTGGATTTAGATTTCCAAATACATCTATCAATATAGGAGAAAACAGAGTGAAACCTAAAAATTCAAACTGTTACTGGAATCGAACGCTTCAACATAGAAGAACGAAATTTGGGGAACCAAGTCGCCTTAGTGTACTGATCATTACCTGAAAGTATCATCCAGTTTGGGTGAAAAAATATTTGCTGAGATTTCTGGAGATTTGTAATTTTAGGAAGCTTGGCAACCCCTTTCCATGAAAGTGTTTCTCCTCAGTCACTGCTTGGGGCTACATCAAGAGGAAACAAAACATAGAGATAGAACGTGAAATTACTTTATTGTGTCAAGTTTCAAGAAGCTAGCACAAACGGTGTTGGATTTAGAGTTCCAAATACATCTATCAATATAGGAGAAAACAGAGTGAAACCTAAAAATTCAAACTGTTACTGGAAACGAACGCTTCAACATAGAAGAACGACATTTGGGGAACCAAGTCGCCTTAGTGTACTGATCATTACCTGAAAGTATCATCCAGTTTGGGTGAAAAAATATTTGCTGAGATTTCTGGAGATTCGTAATTTTGGGAAGCCACCCCTTTCCATGAAAGTGTTTCTCGCCAGTCACTGTTAGGGCTACATCAAGAGGAAACAAAACATAGAGATAGAACGTGAAACTACTTTATTGTGTCAAGTTTCAAGAAGCTAGCACAAACCGTGTTGGATTTAGAGTTCCAAATACATCTATCAATATAGGAGAAAACAGAGTGAAACCTAAAAATTCAAACTGTTACTGGAAACGAACGCTTCAACATAGAAGAACGACATTTGGGGAACCAAGTCGCCTTAGTGTAGTGATCATTACCTGAAAGTATCATCCAGTTTGGGTGAAAAAATATTTGCTGAGATTTCTGGAGATTCGTAATTTTGGGAAGCCTGGCAACCCCTTTCCATGAAAGTGTTTCTCCTCAGTCACTGCTTGGGGCTACATCAAGAGGAAACAAAACATAGAGATAGAACGTGAAACTACTTTATTGTGTCAAGTTTCAAGAAGCTAGCACAAACCGTGTTGGATTTAGACTTCCAAATACATCTATCAATATAGGAGAAAACAGAGTGAAACCTAAAAATTCAAACTGTTACTGGAAACGAACGCTTCAACATAGAAGAACGACATTTGGGGAACCAAGTCGCCTTAGTGTACTGATCATTACCTGAAAGTATCATCCAGTTTGGGTGAAAAAATATTTGCTGAGATTTCTGGAGATTCGTAATTTTGGGAAGCCTGGCAACCCCTTTCCATGAAAGTGTTTCTTGCCAGTCACTGCTTGGGGCTACATCAAGAGGAAACAAAACATAGAGATAGAACGTGAAACTGCTTTATTGTGTCAAGTTTCAAGAAGCTAGCACAAACCGTGTTGGATTTAGAGTTCCAAATACATCTATCAATATAGGAGAAAACAGAGTGAAACCTAAAAATTCAAACTGTTACTGGAAACGAACGCTTCAACATAGAAGAACGAAATTTGGGGAACCAAGTCGCGTTAGTGTAGTGATCATTACCTGAAAGTATCATCCAGTTTGGGTGAAAAAATATTTGCTGAGATTTCTGGAGATTCGTAATTTTGGGAAGCCACCCCTTTCCATGAAAGTGTTTCTCGCCAGTCACTGTTAGGGCTACATCAAGAGGAAACAAAACATAGAGATAGAACGTGAAACTACTTTATTGTGTCAAGTTTCAAGAAGCTAGCACAAACCGTGTTGGATTTAGAGTTCCAAATACATCTATCAATATAGGTGAAAACAGAGTGAAACCTAAAAATTCAAACTGTTACTGGAAACGAACGCTTCAATATAGAAGAACGAAATTTGGGGAAACAAGTCGCCTTAGTGTACTGATCATTACCTGAAAGTATCATCCTGTTTGGGTGAAAAAATATTTGCTGAGATTTCTGGAGATTCGTATATTTGGGAAGCCTGGCAACCCCTTTCCATGAAAGTGTTTCTCGCCAGTCACTGTTAGGGCTACATCAAGAGGAAACAAAACATAGAGATAGAACGTGAAACTACTTTATTGTGTCAAGTTTCAAGAAGCTAGCACAAACCGTGTTGGATTTAGAGTTCCAAATACATCTATCAATATAGGAGAAAACAGAGTGAAACCTAAAAATTCAAACTGTTACTGGAAACGAACGCTTCAACATAGAAGAACGAAATTTGGGGAACCAAGTCGCCTTAGTGTACTGATCATTACCTGAAAGTATCATCCAGTTTGGGTGAAAAAATATTTGCTGAGATTTCTGGAGATTTGTAATTTTAGGAAGCTTGGCAACCCCTTTCCATGAAAGTGTTTCTCCTCAGTCACTGCTTGGGGCTACATCAAGAGGAAACAAAACATAGAGATAGAACGTGAAATTACTTTATTGTGTCAAGTTTCAAGAAGCTAGCACAAACCGTGTTGGATTTAGAGTTCCAAATACATCTATCAATATAGGAGAAAACAGAGTGAAACCTAAAAATTCAAACTGTTACTGGAAACGAACGCTTCAACATAGAAGAACGACATTTGGGGAACCAAGTCGCCTTAGTGTACTGATCATTACCTGAAAGTATCATCCAGTTTGGGTGAAAAAATATTTGCTGAGATTTCTGGAGATTTGTAATTTTAGGAAGCTTGGCAACCCCTTTCCATGAAAGTGTTTCTCCTCAGTCACTGCTTGGGGCTACATCAAGAGGAAACAAAACATAGAGATAGAACGTGAAATTACTTTATTGTGTCAAGTTTCAAGAAGCTAGCACAAACCGTGTTGGATTTAGAGTTCCAAATACATCTATCAATATAGGAGAAAACAGAGTGAAACCTAAAAATTCAAACTGTTACTGGAAACGAACGCTTCAACATAGAAGAACGAAATTTGGGGAACCAAGTCGCGTTAGTGTAGTGATCATTACCTGAAAGTATCATCCAGTTTGGGTGAAAAAATATTTGCTGAGATTTCTGGAGATTCGTAATTTTGGGAAGCCACCCCTTTCAATGAAAGTGTTTATCGCCAGTCACTGCTTAGGGCTACATCAAGAGGAAACAAAACAGAGATAGAACGTGAAACTACTTTATTGTGTCAAGTTTCAAGAAGCTAGCACAAACCGTGTTGGATTTAGAGTTCCAAATACATCTATCAATATAGGAGAAAACAGAGTGAAACCTAAAAATTCAAACTGTTACTGGAAACGAACGCTTCAACATAGAAGAACGAAATTTGGGGTACCAAGTCACCTTAGTGTACTGATCATTACCTGAAAGTATCATCCAGTTTGGGTGAAAAAATATTTGCTGAGATTTCTGGAGATTTGTAATTTTAGGAAGCTTGGCAACCCCTTTCCATGAAAGTGTTTCTCCTCAGTCACTGCTTAAGGCTACATCAAGAGGAAACAAAACATAGAGATAGAACGTGAAATTACTTTATTGTGTCAAGTTTCAAGAAGCTAGCACAAACCGTGTTGGATTTAGAGTTCCAAATACATCTATCAATATAGGAGAAAACAGAGTGAAACCTAAAAATTCAAACTGTTACTGGAAACGAACGCTTCAACATAGAAGAACGACATTTGGGGAACCAAGTCGCCTTAGTGTACTGATCATTACCTGAAAGTATCATCCAGTTTGGGTGAAAAAATATTTGCTGAGATTTCTGGAGATTCGTAATTTTGGGAAGCCTGGCAACCCCTTTCCATGAAAGTGTTTCTTGCCAGTTACTGCTTAGGGCTACATCAAGAGGAAACAAAACATAGAGATAGAACGTGAAACTGCTTTATTGCGTCAAGTTTCAAGAAGCTAGCACAAACCGTGTTGGATTTAGAGTTCCAAATACATCTATCAATATAGGAGAAAACAGAGTGAAACCTAAAAATTCAAACTGTTACTGGAAACGAACGCTTCAACATAGAAGAACGAAATTTGGGGAACCAAGTCGCCTTAGTGTACTGATCATTACCTGAAAGTATCATCCTGTTTGGGTGAAAAAATATTTCCTGAGATTTCTGGAGATTCGTATATTTGGGAAGCCTGGCAACCCCTTTCCATGAAAGTGTTTCTCGCCAGTCACTGTTAGGGCTACATCAAGAGGAAACAAAACATAGAGATAGAACGTGAAACTACTTTATTGTGTCAAGTTTCAAGAAGCTAGCACAAACCGTGTTGGATTTAGAGTTCCAAATACATCTATCAATATAGGAGAAAACAGAGTGAAACCTAAAAATTCAAACTGTTACTGGAAACGAACGCTTCAACATAGAAGAACGAAATTTGGGGAACCAAGTCGCCTTAGTGTACTGATCATTACCTGAAAGTATCATCCAGTTTGGGTGAAAAAATATTTGCTGAGATTTCTGGAGATTTGTAATTTTAGGAAGCTTGGCAACCCCTTTCCATGAAAGTGTTTCTCCTCAGTCACTGATTGGGGCTACATCAAGAGGAAACAAAACATAGAGATAGAACGTGAAACTACTTTATTGTGTCAAGTTTCAAGAAGCTAGCACAAACCGTGTTGGATTTAGACTTCCAAATACATCTATCAATATAGGAGAAAACAGAGTGAAACCTAAAAATTCAAACTGTTACTGGAAACGAACGCTTCAACATAGAAGAACGACATTTGGGGAACCAAGTCGCCTTAGTGTACTGATCATTACCTGAAAGTATCATCCAGTTTGGGTGAAAAAATATTTGCTGAGATTTCTGGAGATTCGTAATTTTGGGAAGCCTGGCAACCCCTTTCCATGAAAGTGTTTCTTGCCAGTCACTGCTTAGGGCTACATCAAGAGGAAACAAAACATAGAGATAGAACGTGAAACTGCTTTATTGTGTCAACTTTCAAGAAGCTAGCACAAACCGTGTTGGATTTAGACTTCCAAATACATCTATCTATATAGGAGAAAACAGAGTGAAACCTAAAAATTCAAACTGTTACTGGAAACGAACGATTCAACATAGAAGAACGACATTTGGGGAACCAAGTCGCGTTAGTGTACTGATCATTACCTGAAAGTATCATCCAGTTTGGGTGAAAAAATATTTGCTGAGATTTCTGGAGATTCGTAATTTTGGGAAGCCTGGCAACCCTTTCCATGAAAGTGTTTCTTGCCAGTCACTGCTTAGGGCTACATCAAGAGGAAACAAAACATAGAGATAGAACGTGAAACTGCTTTATTGTGTCAAGTTTCCAGAAGCTAGCACAAACCGTGTTGGATTTAGAGTTCCAAATACATCTATCAATATAGGAGAAAACAGAGTGAAACCTAAAAATTCAAACTGTTACTGGAAACGAACGCTTCAACATAGAAGAACGAAATTTGGGGAACCAAGTCGCGTTAGTGTAGTGATCATTACCTGAAAGTATCATCCAGTTTGGGTGAAAAAATATTTGCTGAGATTTCTGGAGATTCGTAATTTTGGGAAGCCACCCCTTTCCATGAAAGTGTTTCTCGCCAGTCACTGCCTGGGGCTACATCAAGAGGAAACAAAACATAGAGATAGAACGTGAAACTACTTTATTGTGTCAAGTTTCAAGAAGCTAGCACAAACCGTGTTGGATTTAGAGTTCCAAATACATCTATCAATATAGGAGAAAACAGAGTGAAACCTAAAAATTCAAACTGTTACTGGAAGCGAACGCTTCAACATAGAAGAACGAAATTTGGGGAACCAAGTCGCCTTAGTGTACTGATCATTACCTGAAAGTATCATCCAGTTTGGGTGAAAAAATATTTGCTGAGATTTCTGGAGATTCGTAATTTTGGGAAGCCTGGCAACCCCTTTCCATGAAAGTGTTTCTTGCCAGTCACTGCTTAGGGCTACATCAAGAGGAAACAAAACATAGAGATAGAACGTGAAACTGCTTTATTGTGTCAACTTTCAAGAAGCTAGCACAAACCGTGTTGGATTTAGACTTCCAAATACATCTATCAATATAGGAGAAAACAGAGTGAAACCTAAAAATTCAAACTGTTACTGGAAACGAACGATTCAACATAGAAGAACGACATTTGGGGAACCAAGTCGCGTTAGTGTACTGATCATTACCTGAAAGTATCATCCAGTTTGGGTGAAAAAATATTTGCTGAGATTTCTGGAGATTCGTAATTTTGGGAAGCCTGGCAACCCCTTTCCATGAAAGTGTTTCTTGCCAGTCACTGCTTAGGGCTACATCAAGAGGAAACAAAACATAGAGATAGAACGTGAAACTGCTTTATTGTGTCAAGTTTCCAGAAGCTAGCACAAACCGTGTTGGATTTAGAGTTCCAAATACATCTATCAATATAGGAGAAAACAGAGTGAAACCTAAAAATTCAAACTGTTACTGGAAACGAACGCTTCAACATAGAAGAACGAAATTTGGGGAACCAAGTCGCGTTAGTGTAGTGATCATTACCTGAAAGTATCATCCAGTTTGGGTGAAAAAATATTTGCTGAGATTTCTGGAGATTCGTAATTTTGGGAAGCCACCCCTTTCCATGAAAGTGTTTCTCGCCAGTCACTGCCTGGGGCTACATCAAGAGGAAACAAAACATAGAGATAGAACGTGAAACTACTTTATTGTGTCAAGTTTCAAGAAGCTAGCACAAACCGTGTTGGATTTAGAGTTCCAAATATATCTATCAATATAGGAGAAAACAGAGTGAAACCTAAAAATTCAAACTGTTACTGGAAGCGAACGCTTCAACATAGAAGAACGAAATTTGGGGAACCAAGTCGCCTTAGTGTACTGATCATTACCTGAAAGTATCATCCTGTTTGGGTGAAAAAATATTTCCTGAGATTTCTGGAGATTCGCATATTTGGGAAGCCTGGCAACCCCTTTCCATGAAAGTGTTTTTCGCCAGTCACTGTTAGGGCTACATCAAGAGGAAACAAAACATAGAAATAGAACGTGAAACTACTTTATTGTGTCAAGTTTCAAGAAGCTAGCAAAAACCGTGTTGGATTTAGAGTTCCAAATACCTCTATCAATATAGGAGAAAACAGAGTGAAACCTAAAAATTCAAACTGTTACTGGAAACGAACGCTTCAACATAGAAGAACGAAATTTGGGGAACCAAGTCGCCTTAGTGTACTGATCATTACCTGAAAGTATCATCCAGTTTGGGTGAAAAAATATTTGCTGCGATTTCTGGAGATTCGTAATTTTGGGAAGCCACCCCTTTCCATGAAAGTGTTTCTCGCCAGTCAATGCTTAGGGCTACATCAAGAGGAAACAAAACATAGAGATAGAACGTGAAACTATTTTATTGTGTCAAGTTTCAAGAAGCTAGCACAAACCGTGTTGGATTTAGAGTTCCAAATACATCTATCAATATAGGAGAAAACAGAGTGAAACCTAAAAATTCAAACTGTTACTGAAAACGAACGCTTCAACATAGAAGAACGACATTTGGGGAACCAAGTCGCCTTAGTGTACTGATCATTACCTGAAAGTATCATCCAGTTTGGGTGAAAAAATATTTGCTGAGATTTCTGGAGATTTGTAATTTTAGGAAGCTTGGCAACCCCTTTCCATGAAAGTGTTTCTCCTCAGTCACCACTTGGGGCTACATCAAGAGGAAACAAAACATAGAGATAGAACGTGAAATTACTTTATTGTATCAAGTTTCAAGAAGCTAGCACAAACCGTGTTGGATTTAGAGATCCAAATACATCTATCAATATAGGAGAAAACAGAGTGAAACCTAAAAATTCAAACTGTTACTGGAAACGAACGCTTCAACATAGAAGAACGACATTTGGGGAACCAAGTCGCCTTAGTGTACTGATCATTACCTGAAAGTATCATCCAGTTTGGGTGAAAAAATATTTCCTGAGATTTCTGGAGATTTGTATATTTGGGAAGCCTGGCAACCCCTTTACATGAAAGTGTTTCTCGCCAGTTACTGCTTAGGGCTACATCAAGAGGAAACAAAACATAGAGATAGAACGTGAAACTACTTTATTGTGTCAAGTTTCAAGAAGCTAGCACAAACCGCGTTGAATTTAGAGTTCCAAATACATCTATCAATATAGGAGAAAACAGAGTGAAACCTAAAAATTCAAACTGTTACTGGAAACGAACGCTTCAACATAGAAGAACGACATTTGGGGAACCAAGTCGCCTTAGTGTACTGATCATTACCTGAAAGTATCATCCAGTTTGGGTGAAAAAATATTTGCTGAGATTTCTGGAGATTTGTAATTTTAGGAAGCTTGGCAACCCCTTTCCATGAAAGTGTTTCTCCTCAGTCACTGCTTGGGGCTACATCAAGAGGAAACAAAACATAGAGATAGAACGTGAAATTACTTTATTGTGTCAAGTTTCAAGAAGCTAGCACAAACCGTGTTGGATTTAGAGTTCCAAATACATCTATCAATATAGGAGAAAACAGAGTGAAACCTAAAAATTCAAACTGTTACTGGAAACGAACGCTTCAACATAGAAGAACGACATTTGGGGAACCAAGTCGCGTTAGTGTAGTGATCATTACCTGAAAGTATCATCCAGTTTGGGTGAAAAAATATTTCCTGAGATTTCTGGAGATTTGTAATTTTAGGAAGCTTGGCAACCCCTTTCCATGAAAGTGTTTCTCCTCAGTCACTGCTTGGGGCTACAACAAGAGGAAACAAAACATAGAGATAGAACGTGAAATTACTTTATTGTGTCAAGTTTCAATAAGCTAGCACAAACCGTGTTGGATTTAGAGTTCCAAATACATCTATCAATATAGGAGAAAACAGAGTGAAACCTAAAAATTCAAACTGTTACTGGAAACGAACGCTTCAACATAGAAGAACGACATTTGGGGAACCAAGTCGCCTTAGTGTACTGATCATTACCTGAAAGTATCATCCAGTTTGGGTGAAAAAATATTTCCTGAGATTTCTGGAGATTTGTATATTTGGGAAGCCTGGCAACCCCTTTCCATGAAAGTGTTTCTCGCCAGTTACTGCTTAGGGCTACATCAAGAGGAAACAAAACATAGAGATAGAACGTGAAACTACTTTATTGTGTCAAGTTTCAAGAAGCTAGCACAAACCGTGTTGGATTTAGAGTTCCAAATACATCTATCAATATAGGAGAAAACAGAGTGAAACCTAAAAATTCAAACTGTTACTGGAAACGAACGCTTCAACATAGAAGAACGACATTTGGGGAACCAAGTCGCCTTAGTGTACTGATCATTACCTGAAAGTATCATCCAGTTTGGGTGAAAAAATATTTGCTGAGATTTCTGGAGATTCGTATATTTGGGAAGCCTGGCAACCCCTTTCCATGAAAGTGTTTCTTGCCAGTCACTGCTTAGGGCTATATCAAGAGGAAACAAAACATAGAGATAGAACGTGAAACTGCTTTATTGTGTCAAGTTTCCAGAAGCTAGCACAAACCGTGTTGGATTTAGAGTTCCAAATACATCTATCAATATAGGAGAAAACAGAGTGAAACCTAAAAATTCAAACTGTTACTGGAAACGAACGCTTCAACATAGAAGAACGAAATTTGGGGAACCAAGTCGCGTTAGAGTAGTGATCATTACCTGAAAGTATCATCCAGTTTGGGTGAAAAAATATTTGCTGAGATTTCTGGAGATTCGTAATTTTGGGAAGCCACCCCTATCCATGAGAGTGTTTATCGCCAGTCACTGCTTAGGGCTACATCAAGAGGAAACAAAACATAGAGATAGAACGTGAAACTACTTTATTGTGTCAAGTTTCAAGAAGCTAGCACAAACCGTGTTGGATTTAGAGTTCCAAATACATCTATCAATATAGGAGAAAACAGAGTGAAACCTAAAAATTCAAACTGTTACTGGAAGCGAACGCTTCAACATAGAAGAACGACATTTGGGGAACCAAGTCGCCTTAGTGTACTGATCATTACCTGAAAGTATCATCCAGTTTGGGTGAAAAAATATTTGCTGAGATTTCTGGAGATTTGTAATTTTAGGAAGCTTGGCAACCCCTTTCCATGAAAGTGTTTCTCCTCAGTCACTGCTTGGGGCTACATCAAGAGGAAACAAAACATAGAGATAGAACGTGAAATTACTTTATTGTGTCAAGTTTCAAGAAGCTAGCACAAACCGTGTTGGATTTAGAGTTCCAAATACATCTATCAATATAGGAGAAAACAGAGTGAAACCTAAAAATTCAAACTGTTACTGGAAACGAACGCTTCAACATAGAAGAACGACATTTGGGGAACCAAGTCGCCTTAGTGTACTGATCATTACCTGAAAGTATCATCCAGTTTGGGTGAAAAAATATTTCCTGAGATTTCTGGAGATTTGTATATTTGGGAAGCCTGGCAACCCCTTTACATGAAAGTGTTTCTCGCCAGTTACTGCTTAGGGCTACATCAAGAGGAAACAAAACATAGAGACAGAACGTGAAACTACTTTATTGTGTCAAGTTTCAAGAAGCTAGCACAAACCGTGTTGGATTTAGAGTTCCAAATACATCTATCAATATAGGAGAAAACAGAGTGAAACCTAAAAATTCAAACTGTTACTGGAAATGAACGCTTCAACATAGAAGAACGACATTTGGGGAACCAAGTCGCCTTAGTGTACTGATCATTACCTGAAAGTATCATCCAGTTTGGGTGAAAAAATATTTGCTGAGATTTCTGGAGATTTGTAATTTTAGGAAGCTTGGCAACCCCTTTCCATGAAAGTGTTTCTCCTCAGTCACTGCTTGGGGCTACATCAAGAGGAAACAAAACATAGAGATAGAACGTGAAACTACTTTATTGTGTCAAGTTTCAAGAAGCTAGCACAAACCGTGTTGGATTTAGAGTTCCAAATACATCTATCAATATAGGAGAAAACAGAGTGAAACCTAAAAATTCAAACTGTTACTGGAAATGAACGCTTCAACATAGAAGAACGACATTTGGGGAACCAAGTCGCCTTAGTGTACTGATCATTACCTGAAAGTATCATCCAGTTTGGGTGAAAAAATATTTGCTGAGATTTCTGGAGATTTGTAATTTTAGGAAGCTTGGCAACCCCTTTCCATGAAAGTTTTTCTCCTCAGTCACTGCTTGGGGCTACATCAAGAGGAAACAAAACATAGAGATAGAACATGAAATTACTTTATTGTGTCAAGTTTCAAGAAGCTAGCACAAACCGTGTTGGATTTAGAGTTCCAAATACATCTATCAATATAGGAGAAAACAGAGTGAAACCTAAAAATTCAAACTGTTACTGGAAACGAACGCTTCAACATAGAAGAACGACATTTGGGGAACC
>NW_027672817.1:0-73000 GCF_964194105.1 Spermophilus citellus | reverse complement strand
GAAAAAATATTTGCTGAGATTTCTGGAGATTCGTAATTTTTGGAAGCTTGGCAACCCCTCTCCATGAAAGTGGTTCTCGCCAGTCACTGCTTAGGGCTACAGCAAGAGGAAACAAAACATAGAGATAGAACGTGAAACTACTTTACTGTATCAAGTTTCAAGAAGCTAGCACAAACCGTGTTGGATTTAGAGTTCCAAATACATGTATCAATATAGGAGAAAACAAAGTGAAACCTAAAAATTCAAACTGTTACTGGAAATGAACGCTTCAACATAGAAGAACGAACATTGGGGAACCAAGTCGCCTTAGTGTACTGATCATTACCTGAAAGTATCATCCAGTTTGGGTGAAAAAATATTTGCTGAGATTTTTGGAGATTCGTAATTTTTGGAAGCTTGGCAACCCCTTTCCATGAAAGTGTTTCTCGCCAGTCACTGCTTAGGGCTACATCAAGAGGAAACAAAACATAGAGATAGAACGTGAAACTACTTTACTGTGTCAAGTTTCAAGAAGCTAGCACAAACCGTGTTGGATTTAGAGTTCCAAATACATGTATCAATATATGAGAAAACAGAGTGAAACCTAAAAATTCAAACTGTTACAGGAAATGAACGCTTCAAAATAGAAGAACGAACTTTGGGGAACCAAGTCGCCTTAGTGTACTGATCATTACCTGAAAGTATTATCCAGTTTGGGTGAAAAAATATTTGCTGAGATTTCTGGAGATTCGTAATTTTTGGAAGCTTGGCAACTCCTTTCCATGAAAGTGTTTCTCGCCAGTCACTGCTTAGGGCTACATCAAGAGGAAACAAAACATAGAGATAGAACGTGAAAGTACTTTACTGTGTCAAGTTTCAAGAAGCTAGCACAAACCGTGTTGGATTTAGAGTTCCAAATACATGTATCAATATAGGAGAAAACAGAGTGAAACATAAAAATTCAAACTGTTACAGGAAATGAACGCTTCAACATAGAAGAACGACATTTGGGGAACCAAGTCGCCTTAGTGTACTGATCATTACCTGAAAGTATCATCCAGTTTGGGTGAAAAAATATTTGCTGAGATTTCTGGAGATTCGTAATTTTTGGAAGCTTGGCAACCCCTTTCCATGAAAGTGTTTCTCGCCAGTCACTGCTTAGGGCTACATCAAGAGGAAACAAAACCAAGAGATAGAACGTGAAACTACTTTACTGTGTCAAGTTTCAAGAAGCTAGCACAAACCGTGTTGGATTTAGAGTTCCAAATACATGTATCAATATAGGAGAAAACAGAGTGAAACCTAAAAATTCAAACTGTTACTGGAAATGAGCGCTTCAACATAGAAGAACGAAATTTGGGGAACCAAGTCGCCTACGTGTACTGATCATTACCTGAAAGTATCATCCAGTTTGGGTGAAAAAATATTTGCTGAGATTTCTGGAGATTCGTAACTTTTGGAAGCTTGGCAACCTTTTTCCATCAAAGTGTTTCTCGCCACTCGATGCTTAGGGCTACATCAAGAGGAAACAGAATATAGAGATAGAACGTGAAACTACTTTACTTTGTCAAGTTTCATGAAGCTAGCACAAACCGTGTTGGATTTAGAGTTCCAAATACATCTATCAATATAGGAGAAAACAGAGTGAAACCTAAAAATTCAAACTGTTACTGGAAATGAACGCTTCAACATAGAAGAACGAAATTTGGGGAACCAAGTCGCCTTCGTGTACTGATCATTACCTGAAAGTAATATCCAGTTTGGGTGAAAAAATATTTGCTGAGATTTCTGGAGATTCGTAACTTTTGGAAGCTTGGCAACCTTTTTCCATGAAAGTGTTTCTCACCAGTCACTGCTTAGGGCTACATCAAGAGGAAACAGAATATAGAGAAAGAACGTGAAACTACTTTACTGTATCAAGTTTCAAGAAGCTAGCACAAACCGTGTTGGATTTAGAGTTCCAAATACATGTATCAATATAGGAGAAAAAAGAGTGAAACCTAAAAATTCAAACTGTTACTGGAAATGAACGCTTCAACATAGAAGAACGAACTTTGGGGAACCAAGTCGCCTTAGTGTACTGATCATTACCTGAAAGTATCATCCAGTTTGGGTGAAAAAATATTTGCTGAGATTTCTGGAGATTCGTAATTTTTGGAAGCTTGGCAACCCCTTTCCATGAAAGTGTTTCTCGCCAGTCACTACTTAGGGCTACATCAAGAGGAAACAAAACATAGGGATAGAACGTGAAACTACTTTACTGTGTCAAGTTTCAAGAAGCTAGCACAAACCGGGTTGGATTTAGAGTTCCAAATACATGTATCAATATAGGAGAAAACAGAGTGAAACCTAAAAATTCAAACTGTTACAGGAAATGAACGCTTCAACATAGAAGAACGACATTTGGGGAACCAAGTCGCCTTAGTGTACTGATCATTACCTGAAAGTATCATCCAGTTTGGGTGAAAAAATATTTGCTGAGATTTCTGGAGATTCGTAACTTTTGGAAGCTTGGCAACCCCTTTCCATGAAAGTGTTTCTCGCCAGTCACTGCTTAGGGCTACATCAAGAGGAAACAAAACCTAGAGATAGAACGTGAAACTAATTTACTGTGTCAAGTTTCAAGAAGCTAGCACAAACCGTGTTGGATTTAGAGTTCCAAATACATGTATCAATATAGGAGAAAACAGAGTGAAACCTAAAAATTCAAACTGTTACTGGAAATGAACGCTTCAACATAGAAGAACGAAATTTGGGGAACCAAGTCGCCTTAGTGTACTGATCATTACCTGAAAGTATCATCCAGTTTGGGTGAAAAAATATTTGCTGAGATTTCTGGAGATTCGTAATTTTTGGAAGCTTGGCAACCCCTCTCCATGAAAGTGTTTCTCGCCAGTCACTGCTTAGGGCTACAGCAAGAGGAAACAAAACATAGAGATAGAACGTGAAAGTACTTTACTGTGTCAAGTTTCAAGAAGCTAGCACAAACCGTGTTGGATTTAGAGTTCCAAATACATGTATCAATATAGGAGAAAACAGAGGGAAACCTAAAAATTCAAACTGTTACAGGAAATGAACGCTTCAACATAAAAGAACGACATTTGGGGAACCAAGTCGCCTTAGTGTACTGATCATTACCTGAAAGTATCATCCAGTTTGGGTGAAAAAATATTTGCTGAGATTTCTGGAGATTCGTAACTTTTGGAAGCTTGGCAACCTTTTTCCATGAAAGTGTTTCTCACCAGTCACTGCTTAGGGCTACATCAAGAGGAAACAGAATATAGAGATAGAACGTGAAACTACTTTACTTTGTCAAGTTTCATGAAGCTAGCACAAACTGTGTTGGATTTAGAGTTCCAAATACATCTATCAATATAGGAGAAAACAGAGTGAAACCTAAAAATTCAAAGTGTTACTGGAAATGAACGCTTCAACATAGAAGAACGACATTTGGGGAACCAAGTCGCCTTCGTGTACTGATCATTACCTGAAAGTATCATCCAGTTTGGGTGAAAAAATATTTGCTGAGATTTCTGGAGATTTGTAATTTTTGGAAGCTTGGCAACCCCTCTCCATGAAAGTGTTTCTCGCCAGTCACTGCTTAGGGCTACATCAAGAGGAAACAAAACATAGAGATAGAACGTGAAACTACTTTACTGTGTCAAGTTTCAAAAAGCTAGCAGAAACCGTGTTGGATTTAGAGTTCCAAATACATGTATCAATATAGGAGAAAACAGAGTGAAATCTAAAAATTCAAACTGTTACAGGAAATGAACGCTTCAACATAGAAGAACGACATTTGGGGAACCAAGTCGCCTTAGTGTACTGATCATTACCTGAAAGTATCATCCAGTTTGGGTGAAAAAATATTTGCTGAGATTTCTGGAGATTCGTAACTTTTGGAAGCTTGGCAACCTTTTTCCATCAAAGTGTTTCTCGCCACTCGATGCTTAGGGCTACATCAAGAGGAAACAGAATATAGAGATAGAACGTGAAACTACTTTACTTTGTCAAGTTTCATGAAGCTAGCACAAACCGTGTTGGATTTAGAGTTCCAAATACATCTATCAATATAGGAGAAAACAGAGTGAAACCTAAAAATTCAAAGTGTTACTGGAAATTAACGCTTCAACATAGAAGAACGACATTTGGGGAACCAAGTCGCCTTCGTGTACTGATCATTACCTGAAAGTATCATCCAGTTTGGGTGAAAAAATATTTGCTGAGATTTCTGGAGATTCGTAATTTTTGGAAGCTTGGCAACCCCTCTCCATGAAAGTGGTTCTCGCCAGTCACTGCTTAGGGCTACAGCAAGAGGAAACAAAACATAGAGATAGAACGTGAAACTACTTTACTGTATCAAGTTTCAAGAAGCTAGCACAAACCGTGTTGGATTTAGAGTTCCAAATACATGTATCAATATAGGAGAAAACAAAGTGAAACCTAAAAATTCAAACTGTTACTGGAAATGAACGCTTCAACATAGAAGAACAAACTTTGGGGAACCAAGTCGCCTTAGTGTACTGATCATTACCTGAAAGTATCATCCAGTTTGGGTGAAAAAATATTTGCTGAGATTTCTGGAGATTCGTAATTTTTGGAAGCTTGGCAACCCCTTTCCATGAAAGTGTTTCTCGCCAGTCACTGCTTAGGGCTACATCAAGAGGAAACAAAACATACTGATAGAACGTGAAACTACTTTACTGTGTCAAGTTTCAAGAAGCTAGCACAAACCGTGTTGGATTTAGAGTTCCAAATACATGTATCAATATAGGAGAAAACAGAGTGAAACCTAAAAATTCAAACTGTTACAGGAAATGAACGCTTCAAAATAGAAGAACGAACTTTGGGGAACCAAGTCGCCTTAGTGTACTGATCATTACCTGAAAGTATTATCCAGTTTGGGTGAAAAAATATTTGCTGAGATTTCTGGAGATTCGTAATTTTTGGAAGCTTGGCAACTCCTTTCCCTGAAAGTGTTTCTCGCCAGTCACTGCTTAGGGCTACATCAAGAGGAAACAAAACATAGAGATAGAACGTGAAAGTACTTTACTGTGTCAAGTTTCAAGAAGCTAGCACAAACCGTGTTGGATTTAGAGTTCCAAATACATGTATCAATATAGGAGAAAACAGAGTGAAACATAAAAATTCAAACTGTTACAGTAAATGAACGCTTCAACATAGAAGAACGACATTTGGGGAACCAAGTCGCCTTAGTGTACTGATCATTACCTGAAAGTATCATCCAGTTTGGGTGAAAAAATATTTGCTGAGATTTCTGGAGATTCGTAATTTTTGGAAGCTTGGCAACCCCTTTCCATGAAAGTGTTTCTCGCCAGTCACTGCTTAGGGCTACATCAAGAGGAAACAAAACCAAGAGATAGAACGTGAAACTACTTTACTGTGTCAAGTTTCAAGAAGCTAGCACAAACCGTGTTGGATTTAGAGTTCCAAATACATGTATCAATATAGGAGAAAACAGAGTGAAACCTAAAAATTCAAACTGTTACTGGAAATGAACGCTTCAACATAGAAGAACGAAATTTGGGGAACCAAGTCGCCTACGTGTACTGATCATTACCTGAAAGTATCATCCAGTTTGGGTGAAAAAATATTTGCTGAGATTTCTGGAGATTCGTAACTTTTGGAAGCTTGGCAACCTTTTTCCATCAAAGTGTTTCTCGCCACTCGATGCTTAGGGCTACATCAAGAGGAAACAGAATATAGAGATAGAACGTGAAACTACTTTACTTTGTCAAGTTTCATGAAGCTAGCACAAACCGTGTTGGATTTAGAGTTCCAAATACATCTATCAATATAGGAGAAAACAGAGTGAAACCTAAAAATTCAAACTGTTACTGGAAATGAACGCTTCAACATAGAAGAACGAAATTTGGGGAACCAAGTCGCCTTCGTGTACTGATCATTACCTGAAAGTAATATCCAGTTTGGGTGAAAAAATATTTGCTGAGATTTCTGGAGATTCGTAACTTTTGGAAGCTTGGCAACCTTTTTCCATGAAAGTGTTTCTCACCAGTCACTGCTTAGGGCTACATCAAGAGGAAACAGAATATAGAGAAAGAACGTGAAACTACTTTACTTTGTCAAGTTTCATGAAGCTAGCACAAACCGTGTTGGATTTAGAGTTCCAAATACATCTATCAATATAGGAGAAAACAGAGTGAAACCTAAAAATTCAAACTGTTACTGGAAATGAACGCTTCAACATAGAAGAACGAAATTTGGGGAACCAAGTCGCCTTAGTGTACTGATCATTACCTGAAAGTATCATCCAGTTTGGGTGAAAAAATATTTGCTGAGATTTCAGGAGATTCGTAATTTTTGGAAGCTTGGCAACCCCTCTCCATGAAAGTGTTTCTCGCCAGTCACTGCTTAGGGCTACAGCAAGAGGAAACAAAACATAGAGATAGAACGTGAAACGACTTTACTGTGTGAAGTTTCAAGAAGCTAGCACAAACCGTGTTGGATTTAGAGTTCCAAATACATGTATCAATATAGGAGAAAACAGAGTGAAACCTAAAAATTCAAACTGTTACTGGAAATGAACGCTTCAACATAGAAGAACGAAATTTGGGGAACCAAGTCGCCTTAGTGTACTGATCATTACCTGAAAGTATCATCCAGTTTGGGTGAAAAAATATTTGCTGAGATTTCTGGAGATTCGTAATTTTTGGAAGCTTGGCAACCCCTCTCCATGAAAGTGTTTCTCGCCAGTCACTGCTTAGGGCTACAGCAAGAGGAAACAAAACATAGAGATAGAACGTGAAACTACTTTACTGTGTCAAGTTTCAAGAAGCTAGCACAAACCGTGTTGGATTTAGAGTTCCAAATACATGTATCAATATAGGAGAAAACAGAGTGAAACCTAAAAATTCAAACTGTTACTGGAAATGAACGCTTCAACATAGAAGAACGAAATTTGGGGAACCAAGTCGCCTTAGTGTACTGATCATTACCTGAAAGTATCATCCAGTTTGGGTGAAAAAATATTTGCTGAGATTTCTGGAGATTCGTAACTTTTGGAAGCTTGGCAACCTTTTTCCATGAAAGTGTTTCTCACCAGTCACTGCTTAGGGCTACATCAAGAGGAAACAGAATATAGAGATAGAACATGAAACTACTTTACTTTGTCAAGTTTCATGAAGCTAGCACAAACTGTGTTGGATTTAGAGTTCCAAATACATCTATCAATATAGGAGAAAACAGAGTGAAACCTAAAAATTCAAAGTGTTACTGGAAATGAACGCTTCAACATAGAAGAACAACATTTGGGGAACCAAGTCGCCTTCGTGTACTGATCATTACCTGAAAGTATCATCCAGTTTGGGTGAAAAAATATTTGCTGAGATTTCTGGAGATTCGTAATTTTTGGAAGCTTGGCAACCCCTTTCCATGAAAGTGTTTCTCGCCAGTCACTGCTTAGGGCTACATCAAGAGGAAACAAAACATAGAGATAGAACGTGAAACTACTTTACTGTGTCAAGTTTCAAAAAGCTAGCAGAAACCGTGTTGGATTTAGAGTTCCAAATACATGTATCAATATAGGAGAAAACAGAGTGAAATCTAAAAATTCAAACTGTTACAGGAAATGAACGCTTCAACATAGAAGAACGACATTTGGGGAACCAAGTCGCCTTCGTGTACTGATCATTACCTGAAAGTATCATCCAGTTTGGGTGAAAAAATATTTGCTGAGATTTCCGGGGATTCGTAACTTTTGGAAGCTTGGCAACCTTTTTCCATGAAAGTGTTTCTCACCAGTCACTGCTTAGGGCTACATCAAGAGGAAACAGAATATAGAGATAGAACGTGAAACTACTTTACTTTGTCAAGGTTCATGAAGCTAGCACAAACCGTGTTGGATTTAGAGTTCCAAATACATGTATCAATATAGGAGAAAACAGAGTGAAACCTAAAAATTCAAACTGTTACAGGAAATGAACGCTTCAACATAGAAGAACGACATTTGGGGAACCAAGTCGCCTTAGTGTACTGATCATTACCTGAAAGTATCATCCAGTTTGGGTGAAAAAATATTTGCTGAGATTTCTGGAGATTCGTAACTTTTGGAAGCTTGGCAACCTTTTTCCAATGAAGTGTTTCTCACCAGTCACTGCTTAGGGCTACATCAAGAGGAAACAGAATATAGAGATAGAACGTGAAACTACTTTACTGTGTCAAGTTTCATGAAGCTAGCACAAACCGTGTTGGATTTAGAGTTCCAAATACATCTATCAATATAGGAGAAAACAGAGTGAAACCTAAAAATTCAAAGTGTTACTGGAAATGAATGCTTCAACATAGAAGAACGACATTTGGGGAACCAAGTCGCCTTCGTGTACTGATCATTACCTGAAAGTATCATCCAGTTTGGGTGAAAAAATATTTGCTGAGATTTCTGGAGATTCGTAATTTTTGGAAGCTTGGCAACCCCTCTCCATGAAAGTGGTTCTCGCCAGTCACTTCTTAGTGCTACATCATGAGGAAACAAAACATATAGATAGAACGTGAAACTACTTTACTGTATCAAGTTTCAAGAAGCTAGCACAAACCGTGTTGGATTTAGAGTTCCAAATATATGTATCAATATAGGAGAAAACAGAGTGAAACCTAAAAATTCAAACTGTTACTGGAAATGAACGCTTCAACATAGAAGAACGAACTTTGGGGAACCAAGTCGCCTTAGTGTACTGATCATTACCTGAAAGTATCATCCAGTTTGGGTGAAAAAATATTTGCTGAGATTTCTGGAGATTCGTAATTTTTGGAAGCTTGGCAACCCCTTTCCATGAAAGTGTTTCTCGCCAGTCACTGCTTAGGGCTACAGCAAGAGGAAACAAAACATAGAGAGAGAACTTGAAACTACTTTACTGTGTCAAGTTTCAAGAAGCTAGCACAAACCGTGTTGGATTTAGAGTTCCAAATACATCTATCAATATAGGAGAAAACAGAGTGAAACCTAAAAATTCAAACTGTTACTGGAAATGAACGCTTCAACATAGAAGAACGACATTTGGGGAACCAAGTCGCCTTAGTGTACTGATCATTACCTGAAAGTATCATCCAGTTTGGGTGAAAAAATATTTGCTGAGATTTCTGGAGATTCGTAATTTTTGGAAGCTTGGCAACCCCTCTCCATGAAAGTGGTTCTCGAGAGTCACTGCTTAGGGCTACAGCAAGAGGAAACAAAACATAGAGATAGAACGTGAAACTACTTTACTTTGTCAAGTTTCAAGAAGCTAGCACAAACCGTGTTGGATTTAGAGTTCCAAATACATGTATCAATATAGGAGAAAACAGAGTGAAACCTAAAAATTCAAACTGTTACTGGAAATGAACGCTTCAACATAGAAGAACGAACTTTGGGGAACCAAGTCGCCTTAGTGTACTGATCATTACCTGAAAGTATCATCCAGTTTGGGTGAAAAAATATTTGCTGAGATTTCTGGAGATTCGTAACATTTGGAAGCTTGGCAACCTTTTTCCATGAAAGTGTTTCTCACCAGTCACTGCTTAGGGCTACATCAAGAGGAAACAGAATATAGAGATAGAACGTGAAACTACTTTACTTTGTCAAGTTTCAAGAAGCTAGCACAAACCGTGTTGGATTTAGAGTTCCAAATACATGTATCAATATAGGAGAAAACAGAGTGAAACCTAAAAATTCAAAGTGTTACTGGAAATGAACGCTTCAACATAGAAGAACGAACTTTGGGGAACCAAGTCGCCTTAGTGTACTGATCATTACCTGAAAGTATCATCCAGTTTGGGTGAAAAAATATTTGCTGAGATTTCTGGAGATTCGTAACATTTGGAAGCTTGGCAACCTTTTTCCATGAAAGTGTTTCTCACCAGTCACTGCTTAGGGCTACATCAAGAGGAAACAGAATATAGAGATAGAACGTGAAACTACTTTACTTTGTCAAGTTTCAAGAAGCTAGCACAAACCGTGTTGGATTTAGAGTTCCAAATACATGTATCAATATAGGAGAAAACAGAGTGAAACCTAAAAATTCAAAGTGTTACTGGAAATGAACGCTTCAACATAGAAGAACGAACTTTGGGGAACCAAGTCGCCTTAGTGTACTGATCATTACCTGAAAGTATCATCCAGTTTGGGTGAAAAAATATTTGCTGAGATTTCTGGAGATTCGTAATTTTTGGAAGCTTGGCAACCCCTTTCCATGAAAGTGGTTCTTGCCAGTCACTGCTTAGGGCTACAGCAAGAGGAAACAAAACATAGAGATAGAACGTGAAACTACTTTACTGTATCAAGTTTCAAGAAGCTAGCACAAACCGTGTTGGATTTAGAGTTCCAAATACATGTATCAATATAGGAGAAAACAGAGTGAAACCTAAAAATTCAAACTGTTACTGGAAATGAACGCTTCAACATAGAAGAACGAAATTTGGGGAACCAAGTCGCCTTAGTGTACTGATCATTACCTGAAAGTATCATCCAGTTTGGGTGAAAAAATATTTGCTGAGATTTCTGGAGATTCGTAATTTTTGGAAGCTTGGCAACCCCTTTCCATGAAAGTGTTTATCGCCAGTCACTGCTTAGGGCTACATCAAGAGGAAACAAAAGCTAGAGATAGAACGTGAAACTACTTTACTGTGTCAAGTTTCAAGAAGCTAGCACAAACCGTGTTGGATTTAGAGTTCCAAATACATCTATCAATATAGGAGAAAACAGAGTGAAACCTAAAAATTCAAACTGTTACAAGAAATGAACGCTTCAACATAGAAGAACGACATTTGGGGAACCAAGTCGCCTTAGTGTACTGATCATTACCTGAAAGTATCATCCAGTTTGGGTGAAAAAATATTTGCTGAGATTTCTGGAGATTCGTAACTTTTGGAAGCTTGGCAACCTTTTTCCATGAAAGTGTTTCTCACCAGTCACTGCTTACGGCTACATCAAGAGGAAACAGAACATAGAGATAGAACGTGAAACTACTTTACTTTGTCAAGTTTCATGAAGCTAGCACAAACCGTGTTGGATTTAGAGTTCCAAATACATCTATCAATATAGGAGAAAACAGAGTGAAACCTAAAAATTCAAAGTGTTACTGGAAATGAACGCTTCAACATAGAAGAACGACATTTGGGGAACCAAGTCGCCTTCGTGTACTGATCATTACCTGAAAGTATCATCCAGTTTGGGTGAAAAAATATTTGCTGAGATTTCTGGAGATTCGTAATTTTTGGAAGCTTGGCAACCCCTCTCCATGAAAGTGGTTCTCGCCAGTCACTGCTTAGGGCTACATCAAGAGGAAACAAAACATAGAGATAGTACGTGAAACTACTTTACTGTGTCAAGTTTCAAGAAGCTAGCACAAACCGTGTTGGATTTAGAGTTCCAAATACATGTATCAATATAGGAGAAAACAGAGTGAAACCTAAAAATTCAAACTGTTACTGGAAATGAACGCTTCAACATAGAAGAACGAACTTTGGGGAACCAAGTCGACTTAGTGTACTGATCATTACCTGAAAGTATCATCCAGTTTGGGTGAAAAAATATTTGCTGAGATTTCTGGAGATTCGTAATTTTTGGAAGCTTGGCAAACCCTTTCCATGAAAGTGTTTCTCGCCAGTCACTGCTTAGGGCTACATCAAGAGGAAACAAAAGCTAGAGATAGAACGTGAAACTACTTTACTGTGTCAAGTTTCAAGAAGCTAGCACAAACCGTGTTGGATTTAGAGTTCCAAATACATCTATCAATATAGGAGAAAACAGAGTGAAACCTAAAAATTCAAACTGTTACAGGAAATGAACGCTTCAACATAGAAGAACGACATTTGGGGAACCAAGTCGCCTTAGTGTACTGATCATTACCTGAAAGTATCATCCAGTATGGGTGAAAAAATATTTGCTGAGATTTCTGGAGATTCGTAACTTTTGGAAGCTTGGCAACCTTTTTCCATGAAAGTGTTTCTCACCAGTCACTGCTTAGGGCTACATCAAGAGGAAACAGAATATAGAGATAGAACGTGAAACTACTTTACTTTGTCAAGTTTCATGAAGCTAGCACAAACCGTGTTGGATTTAGAGTTCCAAATACATCTATCAATATAGGAGAAAACAGAGTGAAACCTAAAAATTCAAAGTGTTACTGGAAATGAACGCTTCAACATAGAAGAACGACATTTGGGGAACCAAGTCGCCTACGTGTACTGATCATTACCTGAAAGTATCATCCAGTTTGGGTGAAAAAATATTTGCTGAGATTTCTGGAGATTCGTAATTTTTGGAAGCTTGGCAACCCCTTTCCATGAAAGTGTTTCTCGCCAGTCACTGCTTAGGGCTACATCAAGAGGAAACAAAACATAGGGATAGAACGTGAAACTACTTTACTGTGTCAAGTTTCAAGAAGCTAGCACAAACCGTGTTGGATTTAGAGTTCCAAATACATGTATCCATATAGGAGAAAACAGAGTGAAACCTAAAAATTCAAACTGTTACTGGAAATGAACGCTTCAACATAGAAGAACGAAATTTGGGGAACCAAGTCGCCTACGTGTACTGATCATTACCTGAAAGTATCATCCAGTTTGGGTGAAAAAATATTTGCTGAGATTTCTGGAGATTCGTAACTTTTGGAAGCTTGGCAACCTTTTTCCATCAAAGTGTTTCTCGCCACTCGATGCTTAGGGCTACATCAAGAGGAAACAGAATATAGAGATAGAACGTGAAACTACTTAACTTTGTCAAGTTTCATGAAGCTAGCACAAACCGTGTTGGATTTAGAGTTCCAAATACATGTATCCATATAGGAGAAAACAGAGTGAAACCTAAAAATTCAAACTGTTACAGGAAATGAACGCTTCAACATAGAAGAACGACATTTGGGGAACCAAGTCGCCTTAGTGTATTGATCATTACCTGAAAGTATCATCCAGTTTGGGTGAAAAAATATTTGCTGAGATTTCTGGAGATTCATAATTTTTGGAAGCTTGGCAACCCCTCTCCATGAAAGTGGTTCTCGCCAGTCACTGCTTAGGGCTACATCAAGAGGAAACAAAACATAGAGATAGAACGTGAAACTACTTTACTGTATCAAGTTTCAAGAAGCTAGCACAAACCGTGTTGGATTTAGAGTTCCAAATACATGTATCAATATAGGAGAAAAAAGAGTGAAACCTAAAAATTCAAACTGTTACTGGAAATGAACGCTTCAACATAGAAGAACGAACTTTGGGGAACCAAGTCGCCTTAGTGTACTGATCATTACCTGAAAGTATCATCCAGTTTGGGTGAAAATATATTTGCTGAGATTTCTGGAGATTCGTAATTTTTGGAAGCTTGGCAACCCCTTTCCATGAAAGTGTTTCTCGCCAGTCACTGCTTAGGGCTACATCAAGAGGAAACAAAACATAGGGATAGAACGTGAAACTACTTTACTGTGTCAAGTTTCAAGAAGCTAGCACAAACCGTGTTGGATTTAGAGTTCCAAATACATGTATCAATATAGGAGAAAACAGAGTGAAACCTAAAAATTCAAACTGTTACAGGAAATGAACGCTTCAACATAGAAGAACGACATTTGGGGAACCAAGTCGCCTTAGTGTACTGATCATTACCTGAAAGTATCATCCAGTTTGGGTGAAAAAATATTTGCTGAGATTTCTGGAGATTCGTAATTTTTGGAAGCTTGGCAACCCCTCTCCATGAAAGTGTTTCTCGCCAGTCACTGCTTAGGGCTACAGCAAGAGGAAACAAAACATAGAGATAGAACGTGAAACTACTTTACTGTGTCAAGTTTCAAGAAGCTAGCACAAACCGTGTTGGATTTAGAGTTCCAAATACATGTATCAATATAGGAGAAAACAGAGTGAAACCTAAAAATTCAAACTGTTACAGGAAATGAACGCTTCAACATAGAAGAACGACATTTGGGGAACCAAGTCGCCTTAGTGTACTGATCATTACCTGAAAGTATCATCCAGTTTGGGTGAAAAAATATTTGCTGAGATTTCTGGAGATTCGTAACTTTTGGAAGCTTGGCAACGTTTTTCCATGAAAGTGTTTCTCACCAGTCACTGCTTAGGGCTACATCAAGAGGAAACAGAATATAGAGATAGAACGTGAAACTACTTTACTGTATCAAGTTTCAAGAAGCTAGCACAAACCGTGTTGGATTTAGAGTTCCAAATACATGTATCAATATACGAGAAAACAGAGTGAAACCTAAAAATTCAAACTGTTACAGGAAATGAACGCTTCAACATAGAAGAACGAACTTTGGGGAACCAAGTCGCCTTAGTGTACTGATCATTACCTGAAAGTATCATCCAGTTTGGGTGAAAAAATATTTGCTGAGATTTCTGGAGATTCGTAATTTTTGGAAGCTTGGCAACCCCTTTCCATGAAAGTGTTTCTCGCCAGTCACTGCTTAGGGCTACATCAAGAGGAAACAAAACATAGAGATAGAACGTGAAACTACTTTACTGTGTCAAGTTTCAAGAAGCTAGCACAAACCGTGTTGGATTTAGAGTTCCAAATACATGTATCAATATAGGAGAAAACAGAGTGAAACCTAAAAATTCAAACTGTTTCAGGAAATGAACGCTTCAACATAGAAGAACGACATTTGGGGAACCAAGTCGCCTACGTGTACTGATCATTACCTGAAAGTATCATCCAGTTTGGGTGAAAAAATATTTGCTGAGATTTCTGGAGATTCGTAATTTTTGGAAGCTTGCCAACCCCTTTCCATGAAAGTGTTTCTCGCCAGTCACTGCTTAGGGCTACATCAAGAGGAAACAAAACATAGGGATAGAACGTGAAACTACTTTACTGTGTCAAGTTTCAAGAAGCTAGCACAAACCGTGTTGGATTTAGAGTTCCAAATACATGTATCAATATAGGAGAAAAAAGAGTGAAACCTAAAAATTCAAACTGTTACTGGAAATGAACGCTTCAACATAGAAGCACGAACTTTGGGGAACCAAGTCGCCTTAGTGTACTGATCATTACCTGAAAGTATCATCCAGTTTGGGTGAAAAAATATTTGCTGAGATTTCTGGAGATTCGTAATTTTTGGAAGCTTGGCAACCCCTTTCCATGAAAGTGTTTCTTGCCAGTCACTGCTTAGGGCTACATCAAGAGGAAACAAAACATAGGGATAGAACGTGAAACTACTTTACTGTGTCAAGTTTCAAGAAGCTAGCACAAACCGTGTTGGATTTAGAGTTCCAAATACATGTATCAATATAGGAGAAAACAGAGTGAAACCTAAAAATTCAAACTGTTACAGGAAATGAACGCTTCAACATAGAAGAACGACATTTGGGGAACCAAGTCGCCTTAGTGTACTGATCATTACCTGAAAGTATCATCCAGTTTGGGTGAAAAAATATTTGCTGAGATTTCTGGAGATTCGTAATTTTTGGAAGCTTGGCAACCCCTTTCCATGAAAGTGTTTCTCGCCAGTCACTGCTTAGGGCTACATCAAGAGGAAACAAAACCTAGAGATAGAACGTGAAACTACTTTACTGTGTCAAGTTTCAAGAAGCTAGCACAAACCGTGTTGGATTTAGAGTTCCAAATACATGTATCCATATAGGAGAAAACAGAGTGAAACCTAAAAATTCAAACTGTTACTGGAAATGAACGCTTCAACATAGAAGAACGAAATTTGGGGAACCAAGTCGCCTACGTGTACTGATCATTACCTGAAAGTATCATCCAGTTTGGGTGAAAAAATATTTGCTGAGATTTCTGGAGATTCGTAACTTTTGGAAGCTTGGCAACCTTTTTCCATCAAAGTGTTTCTCGCCACTCGATGCTTAGGGCTACATCAAGAGGAAACAGAATATAGAGATAGAACGTGAAACTACTTTACTTTGTCAAGTTTCATGAAGCTAGCACAAACCGTGTTGGATTCAGAGTTCCAAATACATCTATCAATATAGGAGAAAACAGAGTGAAACCTAAAAATTCAAACTGTTACTGGAAATGAACGCTTCAACATAGAAGAACGACATTTGGGGAACCAAGTCGCCTTCGTGTACTGATCATTACCTGAAAGTAATATCCAGTTTGGGTGAAAAAATATTTGCTGAGATTTCTGGAGATTCGTAACTTTTGGAAGCTTGGCAACCTTTTTCCATGAAAGTGTTTCTCACCAGTCACTGCTTAGGGCTACATCAAGAGGAAACAGAATATAGAGATAGAACGTGAAACTACTTTACTTTGTCAAGTTTCATGAAGCTAGCACAAACCGTGTTGGATTTAGAGTTCCAAATACATCTATCAATATAGGAGAAAACAGAGTGAAACCTAAAAATTCAAAGTGTTACTGGAAATGAACGCTTCAACATAGAAGAACGACATTTGGGGAACCAAGTCGCCTTAGTGTACTGATCATTACCTGAAAGTATCATCCAGTTTGGGTGAAAAAATATTTGCTGAGATTTCTGGAGATTCGTAATTTTTGGAAGCTTGGCAACCCCTTTCCATGAAAGTGTTTCTCGCCAGTCACTGCTTAGGGCTACAGCAAGAGGAAACAAAACCTAGAGATAGAACGTGAAACTACTTTACTGTGTCAAGTTTCAAGAAGCTAGCACAAACCGTGTTGGATTTAGAGTTCCAAATACATGTATCAATATAGGAGAAAACAGAGTGAAACCTAAAAATTCAAACTGTTTCAGGAAATGAACGCTTCAACATAGAAGAACGACATTTGGGGAACCAAGTCGCCTACGTGTACTGATCATTACCTGAAAGTATCATCCAGTTTGGGTGAAAAAATATTTGCTGAGATTTCTGGAGATTCGTAATTTTTGGAAGCTTGCCAACCCCTTTCCATGAAAGTGTTTCTCGCCAGTCACTGCTTAGGGCTACATCAAGAGGAAACAAAACATAGGGATAGAACGTGAAACTACTTTACTGTGTCAAGTTTCAAGAAGCTAGCACAAACCGTGTTGGATTTAGAGTTCCAAATACATGTATCAATATAGGAGAAAAAAGAGTGAAACCTAAAAATTCAAACTGTTACTGGAAATGAACGCTTCAACATAGAAGCACGAACTTTGGGGAACCAAGTCGCCTTAGTGTACTGATCATTACCTGAAAGTATCATCCAGTTTGGGTGAAAAAATATTTGCTGAGATTTCTGGAGATTCGTAATTTTTGGAAGCTTGGCAACCCCTTTCCATGAAAGTGTTTTCTGCCAGTCACTGCTTAGGGCTACATCAAGAGGAAACAAAACATAGGGATAGAACGTGAAACTACTTTACTGTGTCAAGTTTCAAGAAGCTAGCACAAACCGTGTTGGATTTAGAGTTCCAAATACATGTATCAATATAGGAGAAAACAGAGTGAAACCTAAAAATTCAAACTGTTATAGGAAATGAACGCTTCAACATAGAAGAACGTCATTTAGGGAACCAAGTCGCCTTAGTGTACTGATCATTACCTGAAAGTATCATCCAGTTTGGGTGAAAAAATATTTGCTGAGATTTCTGGAGATTCGTAATTTTTGGAAGCTTGGCAACCCCTTTCCATGAAAGTGTTTCTCGCCAGTCACTGCTTAGGGCTACATCAAGAGGAAACAAAACCTAGAGATAGAACGTGAAACTACTTTACTGTGTCAAGTTTCAAGAAGCTAGCACAAACCGTGTTGGATTTAGAGTTCCAAATACATGTATCCATATAGGAGAAAACAGAGTGAAACCTAAAAATTCAAACTGTTACTGGAAATGAACGCTTCAACATAGAAGAACGAAATTTGGGGAACCAAGTCGCCTACGTGTACTGATCATTACCTGAAAGTATCATCCAGTTTGGGTGAAAAAATATTTGCTGAGATTTCTGGAGATTCGTAACTTTTGGAAGCTTGGCAAACTTTTTCCATCAAAGTGTTTCTCGCCACTCGATGCTTAGGGCTACATCAAGAGGAAACAGAATATAGAGATAGAACGTGAAACTACTTTACTTTGTCAAGTTTCATGAAGCTAGCACAAACCGTGTTGGATTCAGAGTTCCAAATACATCTATCAATATAGGAGAAAACAGAGTGAAACCTAAAAATTCAAACTGTTACTGGAAATGAACGCTTCAACATAGAAGAACGACATTTGGGGAACCAAGTCGCCTTCGTGTACTGATCATTACCTGAAAGTAATATCCAGTTTGGGTGAAAAAATATTTGCTGAGATTTCTGGAGATTCGTAACTTTTGGAAGCTTGGCAACCTTTTTCCATGAAAGTGTTTCTCACCAGTCACTGCTTAGGGCTACATCAAGAGGAAACAGAATATAGAGATAGAACGTGAAACTACTTTACTTTGTCAAGTTTCATGAAGCTAGCACAAACCGTGTTGGATTTAGAGTTCCAAATACATCTATCAATATAGGAGAAAACAGAGTGAACCCTAAAAATTCAAAGTGTTACTGGAAATGAACGCTTCAACATAGAAGAACGACATTTGGGGAACCAAGTCGCCTTCGTGTACTGATCATTACCTGAAAGTATCATCCAGTTTGGGTGAAAAAATATTTGCTGAGATTTCTGGAGATTCGTAATTTTTGGAAGCTTGGCAACCCCTCTCCATGAAAGTGGTTCTCGCCAGTCACTGCTTAGGGCTACAGCAAGAGGAAACAAAACATAGAGATAGAACGTGAAACTACTTTACTGTATCAAGTTTCAAGAAGCTAGCACAAACCGTGTTGGATTTAGAGTTCCAAATACATGTATCAATATAGGAGAAAAAAGAGTGAAACCTAAAAATTCAAACTGTTACTGGAAATGAACGCTTCAACATAGAAGAACAAACTTTGGGGAACCAAGTCGCCTTAGTGTACTGATCATTACCTGAAAGTATCATCCAGTTTGGGTGAAAAAATATTTGCTGAGATTTCTGGAGATTCGTAATTTTTGGAAGCTTGGCAACCCCTTTCCATGAAAGTGTTTCTCGCCAGTCACTGCTTAGGGCTACATCAAGAGGAAACAAAACATAGGGATAGAACGTGAAACTACTTTACTGTGTCAAGTTTCAAGAAGCTAGCACAAACCGTGTTGGATTTAGAGTTCCAAATACATGTATCAATATAGGAGAAAACAGAGTGAAACCTAAAAATTCAAACTGTTACAGGAAATGAACGCTTCAACATAGAAGAACGACATTTGGGGAACCAAGTCGCCTTCGTGTACTGATCATTACCTGAAAGTATCATCCAGTTTGGGTGAAAAAATATTTGCTGAGATTTCTGGAGATTCGTAACTTTTGGAAGCTTGGCAACGTTTTTCCATGAAAGTGTTTCTCACCAGTCACTGCTTAGGGCTACATCAAGAGGAAACAGAATATAGAGATAGAACGTGAAACTACTTTACTGTATCAAGTTTCAAGAAGCTAGCAGAAACCGTGTTGGATTTAGACTTCCAAATACATGTATCAATATACGAGAAAACAGAGTGAAACCTAAAAATTCAAACTGTTACAGGAAATGAACGCTTCAACATAGAAGAACGAACTTTGGGGAACCAAGTCGCCTTAGTGTACTGATCATTACCTGAAAGTATCATCCAGTTTGGGTGAAAAAATATTTGCTGAGATTTCTGGAGATTCGTAATTTTTGGAAGCTTGGCAACCCCTTTCCATGAAAGTGTTTCTCGCCAGTCACTGCTTAGGGCTACATCAAGAGGAAACAAAACATAGAGATAGAACGTGAAACTACTTTACTGTGTCAAGTTTCAAGAAGCTAGCACAAACCGTGTTGGATTTAGAGTTCCAAATACATGTATCAATATAGGAGAAAACAGAGTGAAACCTAAAAATTCAAACTGTTTCAGGAAATGAACGCTTCAACATAGAAGAACGACATTTGGGGAACCAAGTCGCCTACGTGTACTGATCATTACCTGAAAGTATCATCCAGTTTGGGTGAAAAAATATTTGCTGAGATTTCTGGAGATTCGTAATTTTTGGAAGCTTGGCAACCCCTTTCCATCAAAGTGGTTCTCGCCAGTCACTGCTTAGGGCTACATCAAGAGGAAACAAAACCTAGAGATAGAACGTGAAACTAATTTACTTTGTCAAGTTTCAAGAAGCTAGCACAAACCGTGTTGGATTTAGAGTTCCAAATACATGTATCAATATAGGAGAAAACAGAGTGTAACCTAAAAATTCAAACTGTTACTGGAAATGAACGCTTCAACATAGAAGAACGAAATTTGGGGAACCAAGTCGCCTTCGTGTACTGATCATTACCTGAAAGTATCATCCAGTTTGGGTGAAAAAATATTTGCTGAGATTTCTGGAGATTCGTAACTTTTGGAAGCTTGGCAACCTTTTTCCATGAAAGTGTTTCTCACCAGTCACTGCTTAGGGCTACATCAAGAGGAAACAGAATATAGAGATAGAACGTGAAACTACTTTACTTTGTCAAGTTTCAAGAAGCTAGCACAAACCGTGTTGGATTTAGAGTTCCAAATACATCTATCAATATAGGAGAAAACAGAGTGAAACCTAAAAATTCAAAGTGTTACTGGAAATGAACGCTTCAACATAGAAGAACGACATTTGGGGAACCAAGTCGCCTTCGTGTACTGATCATTACCTGAAAGTATCAACCAGTTTGGGTGAAAAAATATTTGCTGAGATTTCTGGAGATTCGTAATTTTTGGAAGCTTGGCAACCCCTCTCCATGAAAGTGGTTCTCGCCAGTCACTGCTTAGGGCTACAGCAAGAGGAAACAAAACATAGAGATAGAACGTGAAACTACTTTACTGTGTCAAGTTTCAAGAAGCTAGCACAAACCGTGTTGGATTTAGAGTTCCAAATACATGTATCAATATAGGAGAAAACAGAGTGAAACCTAAAAATTCAAACTGTTACAGGAAATGAACGCTTCAACATAGAAGAACGACTTTTGGGGAACCAAGTCGCCTTAGTGTACTGATCATTACCTGAAAGTATCATCCAGTTTGGGTGAAAAAATATTTGCTGAGATTTCTGAAGATTCGTAACCTTTGGAAGCTTGGCAACCTTTTTCCATGAAAGTGTTTCTCACCAGTCACTGCTTAGGGCTACATCAAGAGGAAACAGAATATAGAGAAAGAACGTGAAACTACTTTACTTTGTCAAGTTTCATGAAGCTAGCACAAACCGTGTTGGATTTAGAGTTCCAAATACATCTATCAATATAGGAGAAAACAGAGTGAAACCTAAAAATTCAAAGTGTTACTGGAAATGAACGCTTCAACATAGAAGAACGACATTTGGGGAACCAAGTCGCCTTCGTGTACTGATCATTACCTGAAAGTATCATCCAGTTTGGGTGAAAAAATATTTGCTGAGATTTCTGGAGATTCGTAATTTTTGGAAGCTTGGCAACCCCTCTCCATGAAAGTGGTTCTCGCCAGTCACTGCTTAGGGCTACAGCAAGAGGAAACAAAACATAGAGATACAACGTGAAACTACTTTACTGTATCAAGTTTCAAGAAGCTAGCACAAACCGTGTTGGATTTAGAGTTCCAAATACATGTATCAATATAGGAGAAAACAGAGTGAAACCTAAAAATTCAAACTGTTACTGGAAATGAACGCTTCAACATAGAAGAACGAACTTTGGGGAACCAAGTCGCCTTAGTGTACTGATCATTACCTGAAAGTATCATCCAGTTTGGGTGAAAAAATATTTGCTGAGATTTCTGGAGATTCGTAATTTTTGGAAGCTTGGCAACCCCTTTCCATGAAAGTGTTTCTCGCCAGTCACTGCTTAGGGCTACATCAAGAGGAAACAAAACATAGGGATAGAACGTGAAACTACTTTACTGTGTCAAGTTTCAAGAAGCTAGCACAAACCGTGTTGGATTTAGAGTTCCAAATACATGTATCAA
Source organism: Spermophilus citellus (assembly GCF_964194105.1). NCBI lineage: Eukaryota > Metazoa > Chordata > Mammalia > Rodentia > Sciuridae > Spermophilus > Spermophilus citellus. The sequence continues at coordinate 51,151 of NW_027672817.1, read as the reverse complement.
TATAGGAGAAAACAGAGTGAAACCTAAAAATTCAAACTGTTACAGGAAATGAACGCTTCAACATAGAAGAACGACATTTGGGGAACCAAGTCGCCTTCGTGTACTGATCATTACCTGAAAGTATCATCCAGTTTGGGTGAAAAAATATTTGCTGAGATTTCTGGAGATTCGTAACTTTTGGAAGCTTGGCAACGTTTTTCCATGAAAGTGTTTCTCACCAGTCACTGCTTAGGGCTACATCAAGAGGAAACAGAATATAGAGATAGAACGTGAAACTACTTTACTGTATCAAGTTTCAAGAAGCTAGCACAAACCGTGTTGGATTTAGAGTTCCAAATACATGTATCAATATACGAGAAAACAGAGTGAAACCTAAAAATTCAAACTGTTACAGGAAATGAACGCTTCAACATAGAAGAACGAACTTTGGGGAACCAAGTCGCCTTAGTGTACTGATCATTACCTGAAAGTATCATCCAGTTTGGGTGAAAAAATATTTGCTGAGATTTCTGGAGATTCGTAATTTTTGGAAGCTTGGCAACCCCTTTCCATGAAAGTGTTTCTCGCCAGTCACTGCTTAGGGCTACATCAAGAGGAAACAAAACATAGAGATAGAACGTGAAACTACTTTACTGTGTCAAGTTTCAAGAAGCTAGCACAAACCGTGTTGGATTTAGAGTTCCAAATACATGTATCAATATAGGAGAAAACAGAGTGAAACCTAAAAATTCAAACTGTTTCAGGAAATGAACGCTTCAACATAGAAGAACGACATTTGGGGAACCAAGTCGCCTACGTGTACTGATCATTACCTGAAAGTATCATCCAGTTTGGGTGAAAAAATATTTGCTGAGATTTCTGGAGATTCGTAATTTTTGGAAGCTTGGCAACCCCTTTCCATCAAAGTGGTTCTCGCCAGTCACTGCTTAGGGCTACATCAAGAGGAAACAAAACCTAGAGATAGAACGTGAAACTAATTTACTTTGTCAAGTTTCAAGAAGCTAGCACAAACCGTGTTGGATTTAGAGTTCCAAATACATGTATCAATATAGGAGAAAACAGAGTGTAACCTAAAAATTCAAACTGTTACTGGAAATGAACGCTTCAACATAGAAGAACGAAATTTGGGGAACCAAGTCGCCTTCGTGTACTGATCATTACCTGAAAGTATCATCCAGTTTGGGTGAAAAAATATTTGCTGAGATTTCTGGAGATTCGTAACTTTTGGAAGCTTGGCAACCTTTTTCCATGAAAGTGTTTCTCACCAGTCACTGCTTAGGGCTACATCAAGAGGAAACAGAATATAGAGATAGAACGTGAAACTACTTTACTTTGTCAAGTTTCAAGAAGCTAGCACAAACCGTGTTGGATTTAGAGTTCCAAATACATCTATCAATATAGGAGAAAACAGAGTGAAACCTAAAAATTCAAAGTGTTACTGGAAATGAACGCTTCAACATAGAAGAACGACATTTGGGGAACCAAGTCGCCTTCGTGTACTGATCATTACCTGAAAGTATCATCCAGTTTGGGTGAAAAAATATTTGCTGAGATTTCTGGAGATTCGTAATTTTTGGAAGCTTGGCAACCCCTCTCCATGAAAGTGGTTCTCGCCAGTCACTGCTTAGGGCTACAGCAAGAGGAAACAAAACATAGAGATACAACGTGAAACTACTTTACTGTATCAAGTTTCAAGAAGCTAGCACAAACCGTGTTGGATTTAGAGTTCCAAATACATGTATCAATATAGGAGAAAACAGAGTGAAACCTAAAAATTCAAACTGTTACTGGAAATGAACGCTTCAACATAGAAGAACGAACTTTGGGGAACCAAGTCGCCTTAGTGTACTGATCATTACCTGAAAGTATCATCCAGTTTGGGTGAAAAAATATTTGCTGAGATTTCTGGAGATTCGTAATTTTTGGAAGCTTGGCAACCCCTTTCCATGAAAGTGTTTCTCGCCAGTCACTGCTTAGGGCTACATCAAGAGGAAACAAAACATAGGGATAGAACGTGAAACTACTTTACTGTGTCAAGTTTCAAGAAGCTAGCACAAACCGTGTTGGATTTAGAGTTCCAAATACATGTATCAATATAGGAGAAAACAGAGTGAAACCTAAAAATTCAAACTGTTACAGGAAATGAACGCTTCAACATAGAAGAACGACATTTGGGGAACCAAGTCGCCTTCGTGTACTGATCATTACCTGAAAGTATCATCCAGTTTGGGTGAAAAAATATTTGCTGAGATTTCTGGAGATTCGTAACTTTTGGAAGCTTGGCAACGTTTTTCCATGAAAGTGTTTCTCACCAGTCACTGCTTAGGGCTACATCAAGAGGAAACAGAATATAGAGATAGAACGTGAAACTACTTTACTGTATCAAGTTTCAAGAAGCTAGCACAAACCGTGTTGGATTTAGAGTTCCAAATACATGTATCAATATACGAGAAAACAGAGTGAAACCTAAAAATTCAAACTGTTACAGGAAATGAACGCTTCAACATAGAAGAACGAACTTTGGGGAACCAAGTCGCCTTAGTGTACTGATCATTACCTGAAAGTATCATCCAGTTTGGGTGAAAAAATATTTGCTGAGATTTCTGGAGATTCGTAATTTTTGGAAGCTTGGCAACCCCTTTCCATGAAAGTGTTTCTCGCCAGTCACTGCTTAGGGCTACATCAAGAGGAAACAAAACATAGAGATAGAACGTGAAACTACTTTACTGTGTCAAGTTTCAAGAAGCTAGCACAAACCGTGTTGGATTTAGAGTTCCAAATACATGTATCAATATAGGAGAAAACAGAGTGAAACCTAAAAATTCAAACTGTTTCAGGAAATGAACGCTTCAACATAGAAGAACGACATTTGGGGAACCAAGTCGCCTACGTGTACTGATCATTACCTGAAAGTATCATCCAGTTTGGGTGAAAAAATATTTGCTGAGATTTCTGGAGATTCGTAATTTTTGGAAGCTTGGCAACCCCTTTCCATCAAAGTGGTTCTCGCCAGTCACTGCTTAGGGCTACATCAAGAGGAAACAAAACCTAGAGATAGAACGTGAAACTAATTTACTTTGTCAAGTTTCAAGAAGCTAGCACAAACCGTGTTGGATTTAGAGTTCCAAATACATGTATCAATATAGGAGAAAACAGAGTGTAACCTAAAAATTCAAACTGTTACTGGAAATGAACGCTTCAACATAGAAGAACGAAATTTGGGGAACCAAGTCGCCTTCGTGTACTGATCATTACCTGAAAGTATCATCCAGTTTGGGTGAAAAAATATTTGCTGAGATTTCTGGAGATTCGTAACTTTTGGAAGCTTGGCAACCTTTTTCCATGAAAGTGTTTCTCACCAGTCACTGCTTAGGGCTACATCAAGAGGAAACAGAATATAGAGATAGAACGTGAAACTACTTTACTTTGTCAAGTTTCAAGAAGCTAGCACAAACCGTGTTGGATTTAGAGTTCCAAATACATCTATCAATATAGGAGAAAACAGAGTGAAACCTAAAAATTCAAAGTGTTACTGGAAATGAACGCTTCAACATAGAAGAACGACATTTGGGGAACCAAGTCGCCTTCGTGTACTGATCATTACCTGAAAGTATCAACCAGTTTGGGTGAAAAAATATTTGCTGAGATTTCTGGAGATTCGTAATTTTTGGAAGCTTGGCAACCCCTCTCCATGAAAGTGGTTCTCGCCAGTCACTGCTTAGGGCTACAGCAAGAGGAAACAAAACATAGAGATAGAACGTGAAACTACTTTACTGTGTCAAGTTTCAAGAAGCTAGCACAAACCGTGTTGGATTTAGAGTTCCAAATACATGTATCAATATAGGAGAAAACAGAGTGAAACCTAAAAATTCAAACTGTTACAGGAAATGAACGCTTCAACATAGAAGAACGACTTTTGGGGAACCAAGTCGCCTTAGTGTACTGATCATTACCTGAAAGTATCATCCAGTTTGGGTGAAAAAATATTTGCTGAGATTTCTGAAGATTCGTAACCTTTGGAAGCTTGGCAACCTTTTTCCATGAAAGTGTTTCTCACCAGTCACTGCTTAGGGCTACATCAAGAGGAAACAGAATATAGAGAAAGAACGTGAAACTACTTTACTTTGTCAAGTTTCATGAAGCTAGCACAAACCGTGTTGGATTTAGAGTTCCAAATACATCTATCAATATAGGAGAAAACAGAGTGAAACCTAAAAATTCAAAGTGTTACTGGAAATGAACGCTTCAACATAGAAGAACGACATTTGGGGAACCAAGTCGCCTTCGTGTACTGATCATTACCTGAAAGTATCATCCAGTTTGGGTGAAAAAATATTTGCTGAGATTTCTGGAGATTCGTAATTTTTGGAAGCTTGGCAACCCCTCTCCATGAAAGTGGTTCTCGCCAGTCACTGCTTAGGGCTACAGCAAGAGGAAACAAAACATAGAGATACAACGTGAAACTACTTTACTGTATCAAGTTTCAAGAAGCTAGCACAAACCGTGTTGGATTTAGAGTTCCAAATACATGTATCAATATAGGAGAAAACAGAGTGAAACCTAAAAATTCAAACTGTTACTGGAAATGAACGCTTCAACATAGAAGAACGAACTTTGGGGAACCAAGTCGCCTTAGTGTACTGATCATTACCTGAAAGTATCATCCAGTTTGGGTGAAAAAATATTTGCTGAGATTTCTGGAGATTCGTAATTTTTGGAAGCTTGGCAACCCCTTTCCATGAAAGTGTTTCTCGCCAGTCACTGCTTAGGGCTACATGAAGAGGAAACAAAACATAGAGATAGAACTTGAAACTACTTTACTGTATCAAGTTTCAAGAAGCTAGCACAAACCGTGTTGGATTTAGAGTTCCAAATACATGTATCAATATAGGAGAAAAAAGAGTGAAACCTAAAAATTCAAACTGTTACAGGAAATGAACGCTTCAACATAGAAGAACGACATTTGGGGAACCAAGTCGCCTTCGTGTACTGATCATTACCTGAAAGTATCATCCAGTTTGGGTGAAAAAATATTTGCTGAGATTTCTGGAGATTCGTAATTTTTGGAAGCTTGGCAACCCCTCTCCATGAAAGTGGTTCTCGCCAGTCACTGCTTAGGGCTACAGCAAGAGGAAACAAAACATAGAGATAGAACGTGAAACTACTTTACTGTGTCAAGTTTCAAGAAGCTAGCACAAACCGTGTTGGATTTAGAGTTCCAAATACATGTATCAATATAGGAGAAAACAGAGTGAAACCTAAAAATTCAAACTGTTACAGGAAATGAACGCTTCAACATAGAAGAACGACTTTTGGGGAACCAAGTCGCCTTAGTGTACTGATCATTACCTGAAAGTATCATCCAGTTTGGGTGAAAAAATATTTGCTGAGATTTCTGGAGATTCGTAACCTTTGGAAGCTTGGCAACCTTTTTCCATGAAAGTGTTTCTCACCAGTCACTGCTTAGGGCTACATCAAGAGGAAACAGAATATAGAGAAAGAACGTGAAACTACTTTACTTTGTCAAGTTTCATGAAGCTAGCACAAACCGTGTTGGATTTAGAGTTCCAAATACATCTATCAATATAGGAGAAAACAGAGTGAAACCTAAAAATTCAAAGTGTTACTGGAAATGAACGCTTCAACATAGAAGAACGACATTTGGGGAACCAAGTCGCCTTCGTGTACTGATCATTACCTGAAAGTATCATCCAGTTTGGGTGAAAAAATATTTGCTGAGATTTCTGGAGATTCGTAATTTTTGGAAGCTTGGCAACCCCTCTCCATGAAAGTGGTTCTCGCCAGTCACTGCTTAGGGCTACAGCAAGAGGAAACAAAACATAGAGATACAACGTGAAACTACTTTACTGTATCAAGTTTCAAGAAGCTAGCACAAACCGTGTTGGATTTAGAGTTCCAAATACATGTATCAATATAGGAGAAAACAGAGTGAAACCTAAAAATTCAAACTGTTACTGGAAATGAACGCTTCAACATAGAAGAACGAACTTTGGGGAACCAAGTCGCCTTAGTGTACTGATCATTACCTGAAAGTATCATCCAGTTTGGGTGAAAAAATATTTGCTGAGATTTCTGGAGATTCGTAATTTTTGGAAGCTTGGCAACCCCTTTCCATGAAAGTGTTTCTCGCCAGTCACTGCTTAGGGCTACATGAAGAGGAAACAAAACATAGAGATAGAACTTGAAACTACTTTACTGTATCAAGTTTCAAGAAGCTAGCACAAACCGTGTTGGATTTAGAGTTCCAAATACATGTATCAATATAGGAGAAAACAGAGTGAAACATAAAAATTCAAACTGTTACAGGAAATGAACGCTTCAACATAGAAGAACGACATTTGGGGAACCAAGTCGCCTTCGTGTACTGATCATTACCTGAAAGTATCATCCAGTTTGGGTGAAAAAATATTTGCTGAGATTTCTGGAGATTCGTAATTTTTGGAAGCTTGGCAACCCCTTTCCATGAAAGTGTTTCTCGCCAGTCACTGCTTAGGGCTACATCAAGAGGAAACAAAACCTAGAGATAGAACGTGAAACTACTTTACTGTGTCAAGTTTCAAGAAGCTAGCACAAACCGTGTTGGATTTAGAGTTCCAAATACATCTATCAATATAGGAGAAAACAGAGTGAAACCTAAAAATTCAAACTGTTACTGGAAATGAACGCTTCAACATAGAAGAACGAAATTTGGGGAACCAAGTCGCCTACGTGTACTGATCATTACCTGAAAGTATCATCCAGTTTGGGTGAAAAAATATTTGCTGAGATTTCTGGAGATTCGTAACTTTTGGAAGCTTGGCAACATTTTTCCATCAAAGTGTTTCTCGCCACTCGATGCTTAGGGCTACATCAAGAGGAAACAGAATATAGAGATAGAACGTGAAACTACTTTACTTTGTCAAGTTTCATGAAGCTAGCACAAACCGTGTTGGATTTAGAGTTCCAAATACATCTATCAATATAGGAGAAAACAGAGTGAAACCTAAAAATTCAAACTGTTACTGGAAATGAACGCTTCAACATAGAAGAACGAAATTTGGGGAACCAAGTCGCCTTCGTGTACTGATCATTGCCTGAAAGTATCATCCAGTTTGGGTGAAAAAATATTTGCTGAGATTTCTGGAGATTCGTAACTTTTGGAAGCTTGGCAACCTTTTTCCATGAAAGTGTTTCTCACCAGTCACTGCTTAGGGATACATCAAGAGGAAACAGAATATAGAGATAGAACGTGAAACTACTTTACTTTGTCAAGTTTCATGAAGCTAGCACAAACCGTGTTGGATTTAGAGTTCCAAATACATCTATCAATATAGGAGAAAACAGAGTGAAACCTAAAAATTCAAAGTGTTACTGGAAATGAACGCTTCAACATAGAAGAACGACATTTGGGGAACCAAGTCGCCTACGTGTACTGATCATTACCTGAAAGTATCATCCAGTTTGGGTGAAAAAATATTTGCTGAGATTTCTGGAGATTCGTAATTTTTGGAAGCTTGGCAACCCCTTTCCATGAAAGTGTTTCTCGCCAGTCACTGCTTAGGGCTACATCAAGAGGAAACAAAACATAGGGATAGAACGTGAAACTACTTTACTGTGTCAAGTTTCAAGAAGCTAGCACAAACCGTGTTGGATTTAGAGTTCCAAATACATGTATCCATATAGGAGAAAACAGAGTGAAACCTAAAAATTCAAACTGTTACTGGAAATGAACGCTTCAACATAGAAGAACGAAATTTGGGGAACCAAGTCGCCTACGTGTACTGATCATTACCTGAAAGTATCATCCAGTTTGGGTGAAAAAATATTTGCTGAGATTTCTGGAGATTCGTAACTTTTGGAAGCTTGGCAACCTTTTTCCATCAAAGTGTTTCTCGCCACTCGATGCTTAGGGCTACATCAAGAGGAAACAGAATATAGAGATAGAACGTGAAACTACTTAACTTTGTCAAGTTTCATGAAGCTAGCACAAACCGTGTTGGATTTAGAGTTCCAAATACATGTATCCATATAGGAGAAAACAGAGTGAAACCTAAAAATTCAAACTGTTACAGGAAATGAACGCTTCAACATAGAAGAACGACATTTGGGGAACCAAGTCGCCTTAGTGTATTGATCATTACCTGAAAGTATCATCCAGTTTGGGTGAAAAAATATTTGCTGAGATTTCTGGAGATTCATAATTTTTGGAAGCTTGGCAACCCCTCTCCATGAAAGTGGTTCTCGCCAGTCACTGCTTAGGGCTACATCAAGAGGAAACAAAACATAGAGATAGAACGTGAAACTACTTTACTGTATCAAGTTTCAAGAAGCTAGCACAAACCGTGTTGGATTTAGAGTTCCAAATACATGTATCAATATAGGAGAAAAAAGAGTGAAACCTAAAAATTCAAACTGTTACTGGAAATGAACGCTTCAACATAGAAGAACGAACTTTGGGGAACCAAGTCGCCTTAGTGTACTGATCATTACCTGAAAGTATCATCCAGTTTGGGTGAAAATATATTTGCTGAGATTTCTGGAGATTCGTAATTTTTGGAAGCTTGGCAACCCCTTTCCATGAAAGTGTTTCTCGCCAGTCACTGCTTAGGGCTACATCAAGAGGAAACAAAACATAGGGATAGAACGTGAAACTACTTTACTGTGTCAAGTTTCAAGAAGCTAGCACAAACCGTGTTGGATTTAGAGTTCCAAATACATGTATCAATATAGGAGAAAACAGAGTGAAACCTAAAAATTCAAACTGTTACAGGAAATGAACGCTTCAACATAGAAGAACGACATTTGGGGAACCAAGTCGCCTTAGTGTACTGATCATTACCTGAAAGTATCATCCAGTTTGGGTGAAAAAATATTTGCTGAGATTTCTGGAGATTCGTAATTTTTGGAAGCTTGGCAACCCCTCTCCATGAAAGTGTTTCTCGCCAGTCACTGCTTAGGGCTACAGCAAGAGGAAACAAAACATAGAGATAGAACGTGAAACTACTTTACTGTGTCAAGTTTCAAGAAGCTAGCACAAACCGTGTTGGATTTAGAGTTCCAAATACATGTATCAATATAGGAGAAAACAGAGTGAAACCTAAAAATTCAAACTGTTACAGGAAATGAACGCTTCAACATAGAAGAACGACATTTGGGGAACCAAGTCGCCTTAGTGTACTGATCATTACCTGAAAGTATCATCCAGTTTGGGTGAAAAAATATTTGCTGAGATTTCTGGAGATTCGTAACTTTTGGAAGCTTGGCAACGTTTTTCCATGAAAGTGTTTCTCACCAGTCACTGCTTAGGGCTACATCAAGAGGAAACAGAATATAGAGATAGAACGTGAAACTACTTTACTGTATCAAGTTTCAAGAAGCTAGCACAAACCGTGTTGGATTTAGAGTTCCAAATACATGTATCAATATACGAGAAAACAGAGTGAAACCTAAAAATTCAAACTGTTACAGGAAATGAACGCTTCAACATAGAAGAACGAACTTTGGGGAACCAAGTCGCCTTCGTGTACTGATCATTACCTGAAAGTATCATCCAGTTTGGGTGAAAAAATATTTGCTGAGATTTCTGGAGATTCGTAATTTTTGGAAGCTTGGCAACCCCTTTCCATGAAAGTGTTTCTCGCCAGTCACTGCTTAGGGCTACATCAAGAGGAAACAAAACATAGAGATAGAACGTGAAACTACTTTACTGTGTCAAGTTTCAAGAAGCTAGCACAAACCGTGTTGGATTTAGAGTTCCAAATACATGTATCAATATAGGAGAAAACAGAGTGAAACCTAAAAATTCAAACTGTTTCAGGAAATGAACGCTTCAACATAGAAGAACGACATTTGGGGAACCAAGTCGCCTACGTGTACTGATCATTACCTGAAAGTATCATCCAGTTTGGGTGAAAAAATATTTGCTGAGATTTCTGGAGATTCGTAATTTTTGGAAGCTTGCCAACCCCTTTCCATGAAAGTGTTTCTCGCCAGTCACTGCTTAGGGCTACATCAAGAGGAAACAAAACATAGGGATAGAACGTGAAACTACTTTACTGTGTCAAGTTTCAAGAAGCTAGCACAAACCGTGTTGGATTTAGAGTTCCAAATACATGTATCAATATAGGAGAAAAAAGAGTGAAACCTAAAAATTCAAACTGTTACTGGAAATGAACGCTTCAACATAGAAGCACGAACTTTGGGGAACCAAGTCGCCTTAGTGTACTGATCATTACCTGAAAGTATCATCCAGTTTGGGTGAAAAAATATTTGCTGAGATTTCTGGAGATTCGTAATTTTTGGAAGCTTGGCAACCCCTTTCCATGAAAGTGTTTCTTGCCAGTCACTGCTTAGGGCTACATCAAGAGGAAACAAAACATAGGGATAGAACGTGAAACTACTTTACTGTGTCAAGTTTCAAGAAGCTAGCACAAACCGTGTTGGATTTAGAGTTCCAAATACATGTATCAATATAGGAGAAAACAGAGTGAAACCTAAAAATTCAAACTGTTACAGGAAATGAACGCTTCAACATAGAAGAACGACATTTGGGGAACCAAGTCGCCTTAGTGTACTGATCATTACCTGAAAGTATCATCCAGTTTGGGTGAAAAAATATTTGCTGAGATTTCTGGAGATTCGTAATTTTTGGAAGCTTGGCAACCCCTTTCCATGAAAGTGTTTCTCGCCAGTCACTGCTTAGGGCTACATCAAGAGGAAACAAAACCTAGAGATAGAACGTGAAACTACTTTACTGTGTCAAGTTTCAAGAAGCTAGCACAAACCGTGTTGGATTTAGAGTTCCAAATACATGTATCCATATAGGAGAAAACAGAGTGAAACCTAAAAATTCAAACTGTTACTGGAAATGAACGCTTCAACATAGAAGAACGAAATTTGGGGAACCAAGTCGCCTACGTGTACTGATCATTACCTGAAAGTATCATCCAGTTTGGGTGAAAAAATATTTGCTGAGATTTCTGGAGATTCGTAACTTTTGGAAGCTTGGCAACCTTTTTCCATCAAAGTGTTTCTCGCCACTCGATGCTTAGGGCTACATCAAGAGGAAACAGAATATAGAGATAGAACGTGAAACTACTTTACTTTGTCAAGTTTCATGAAGCTAGCACAAACCGTGTTGGATTCAGAGTTCCAAATACATCTATCAATATAGGAGAAAACAGAGTGAAACCTAAAAATTCAAACTGTTACTGGAAATGAACGCTTCAACATAGAAGAACGACATTTGGGGAACCAAGTCGCCTTCGTGTACTGATCATTACCTGAAAGTAATATCCAGTTTGGGTGAAAAAATATTTGCTGAGATTTCTGGAGATTTGTAACTTTTGGAAGCTTGGCAACCTTTTTCCATGAAAGTGTTTCTCACCAGTCACTGCTTAGGGCTACATCAAGAGGAAACAGAATATAGAGATAGAACGTGAAACTACTTTACTTTGTCAAGTTTCATGAAGCTAGCACAAACCGTGTTGGATTTAGAGTTCCAAATACATCTATCAATATAGGAGAAAACAGAGTGAAACCTAAAAATTCAAAGTGTTACTGGAAATGAACGCTTCAACATAGAAGAACGACATTTGGGGAACCAAGTCGCCTTAGTGTACTGATCATTACCTGAAAGTATCATCCAGTTTGGGTGAAAAAATATTTGCTGAGATTTCTGGAGATTCGTAATTTTTGGAAGCTTGGCAACCCCTTTCCATGAAAGTGTTTCTCGCCAGTCACTGCTTAGGGCTACAGCAAGAGGAAACAAAACCTAGAGATAGAACGTGAAACTACTTTACTGTGTCAAGTTTCAAGAAGCTAGCACAAACCGTGTTTGATTTAGAGTTCCAAATACATGTATCAATATAGGAGAAAACAGAGTGAAACCTAAAAATTCAAACTGTTTCAGGAAATGAACGCTTCAACATAGAAGAACGACATTTGGGGAACCAAGTCGCCTACGTGTACTGATCATTACCTGAAAGTATCATCCAGTTTGGGTGAAAAAATATTTGCTGAGATTTCTGGAGATTCGTAATTTTTGGAAGCTTGCCAACCCCTTTCCATGAAAGTGTTTCTCGCCAGTCACTGCTTAGGGCTACATCAAGAGGAAACAAAACATAGGGATAGAACGTGAAACTACTTTACTGTGTCAAGTTTCAAGAAGCTAGCACAAACCGTGTTGGATTTAGAGTTCCAAATACATGTATCAATATAGGAGAAAAAAGAGTGAAACCTAAAAATTCAAACTGTTACTGGAAATGAACGCTTCAACATAGAAGCACGAACTTTGGGGAACCAAGTCGCCTTAGTGTACTGATCATTACCTGAAAGTATCATCCAGTTTGGGTGAAAAAATATTTGCTGAGATTTCTGGAGATTCGTAATTTTTGGAAGCTTGGCAACCCCTTTCCATGAAAGTGTTTTCTGCCAGTCACTGCTTAGGGCTACATCAAGAGGAAACAAAACATAGGGATAGAACGTGAAACTACTTTACTGTGTCAAGTTTCAAGAAGCTAGCACAAACCGTGTTGGATTTAGAGTTCCAAATACATGTATCAATATAGGAGAAAACAGAGTGAAACCTAAAAATTCAAACTGTTATAGGAAATGAACGCTTCAACATAGAAGAACGTCATTTAGGGAACCAAGTCGCCTTAGTGTACTGATCATTACCTGAAAGTATCATCCAGTTTGGGTGAAAAAATATTTGCTGAGATTTCTGGAGATTCGTAATTTTTGGAAGCTTGGCAACCCCTTTCCATGAAAGTGTTTCTCGCCAGTCACTGCTTAGGGCTACATCAAGAGGAAACAAAACCTAGAGATAGAACGTGAAACTACTTTACTGTGTCAAGTTTCAAGAAGCTAGCACAAACCGTGTTGGATTTAGAGTTCCAAATACATGTATCCATATAGGAGAAAACAGAGTGAAACCTAAAAATTCAAACTGTTACTGGAAATGAACGCTTCAACATAGAAGAACGAAATTTGGGGAACCAAGTCGCCTACGTGTACTGATCATTACCTGAAAGTATCATCCAGTTTGGGTGAAAAAATATTTGCTGAGATTTCTGGAGATTCGTAACTTTTGGAAGCTTGGCAAACTTTTTCCATCAAAGTGTTTCTCGCCACTCGATGCTTAGGGCTACATCAAGAGGAAACAGAATATAGAGATAGAACGTGAAACTACTTTACTTTGTCAAGTTTCATGAAGCTAGCACAAACCGTGTTGGATTCAGAGTTCCAAATACATCTATCAATATAGGAGAAAACAGAGTGAAACCTAAAAATTCAAACTGTTACTGGAAATGAACGCTTCAACATAGAAGAACGACATTTGGGGAACCAAGTCGCCTTCGTGTACTGATCATTACCTGAAAGTAATATCCAGTTTGGGTGAAAAAATATTTGCTGAGATTTCTGGAGATTCGTAACTTTTGGAAGCTTGGCAACCTTTTTCCATGAAAGTGTTTCTCACCAGTCACTGCTTAGGGCTACATCAAGAGGAAACAGAATATAGAGATAGAACGTGAAACTACTTTACTTTGTCAAGTTTCATGAAGCTAGCACAAACCGTGTTGGATTTAGAGTTCCAAATACATCTATCAATATAGGAGAAAACAGAGTGAACCCTAAAAATTCAAAGTGTTACTGGAAATGAACGCTTCAACATAGAAGAACGACATTTGGGGAACCAAGTCGCCTTCGTGTACTGATCATTACCTGAAAGTATCATCCAGTTTGGGTGAAAAAATATTTGCTGAGATTTCTGGAGATTCGTAACTTTTGGAAGCTTGGCAACCCCTCTCCATGAAAGTGGTTCTCGCCAGTCACTGCTTAGGGCTACAGCAAGAGGAAACAAAACATAGAGATAGAACGTGAAACTACTTTACTGTATCAAGTTTCAAGAAGCTAGCACAAACCGTGTTGGATTTAGAGTTCCAAATACATGTATCAATATAGGAGAAAAAAGAGTGAAACCTAAAAATTCAAACTGTTACTGGAAATGAACGCTTCAACATAGAAGAACAAACTTTGGGGAACCAAGTCGCCTTAGTGTACTGATCATTACCTGAAAGTATCATCCAGTTTGGGTGAAAAAATATTTGCTGAGATTTCTGGAGATTCGTAATTTTTGGAAGCTTGGCAACCCCTTTCCATGAAAGTGTTTCTCGCCAGTCACTGCTTAGGGCTACATCAAGAGGAAACAAAACATAGGGATAGAACGTGAAACTACTTTACTGTGTCAAGTTTCAAGAAGCTAGCACAAACCGTGTTGGATTTAGAGTTCCAAATACATGTATCAATATAGGAGAAAACAGAGTGAAACCTAAAAATTCAAACTGTTACAGGAAATGAACGCTTCAACATAGAAGAACGACATTTGGGGAACCAAGTCGCCTTCGTGTACTGATCATTACCTGAAAGTATCATCCAGTTTGGGTGAAAAAATATTTGCTGAGATTTCTGGAGATTCGTAACTTTTGGAAGCTTGGCAACGTTTTTCCATGAAAGTGTTTCTCACCAGTCACTGCTTAGGGCTACATCAAGAGGAAACAGAATATAGAGATAGAACGTGAAACTACTTTACTGTATCAAGTTTCAAGAAGCTAGCACAAACCGTGTTGGATTTAGAGTTCCAAATACATGTATCAATATACGAGAAAACAGAGTGAAACCTAAAAATTCAAACTGTTACAGGAAATGAACGCTTCAACATAGAAGAACGAACTTTGGGGAACCAAGTCGCCTTAGTGTACTGATCATTACCTGAAAGTATCATCCAGTTTGGGTGAAAAAATATTTGCTGAGATTTCTGGAGATTCGTAATTTTTGGAAGCTTGGCAACCCCTTTCCATGAAAGTGTTTCTCGCCAGTCACTGCTTAGGGCTACATCAAGAGGAAACAAAACATAGAGATAGAACGTGAAACTACTTTACTGTGTCAAGTTTCAAGAAGCTAGCACAAACCGTGTTGGATTTAGAGTTCCAAATACATGTATCAATATAGGAGAAAACAGAGTGAAACCTAAAAATTCAAACTGTTTCAGGAAATGAACGCTTCAACATAGAAGAACGACATTTGGGGAACCAAGTCGCCTACGTGTACTGATCATTACCTGAAAGTATCATCCAGTTTGGGTGAAAAAATATTTGCTGAGATTTCTGGAGATTCGTAATTTTTGGAAGCTTGGCAACCCCTTTCCATCAAAGTGGTTCTCGCCAGTCACTGCTTAGGGCTACATCAAGAGGAAACAAAACCTAGAGATAGAATGTGAAACTAATTTACTTTGTCAAGTTTCAAGAAGCTAGCACAAACCGTGTTGGATTTAGAGTTCCAAATACATGTATCAATATAGGAGAAAACAGAGTGTAACCTAAAAATTCAAACTGTTACTGGAAATGAACGCTTCAACATAGAAGAACGAAATTTGGGGAACCAAGTCGCCTTCGTGTACTGATCATTACCTGAAAGTATCATCCAGTTTGGGTGAAAAAATATTTGCTGAGATTTCTGGAGATTCGTAACTTTTGGAAGCTTGGCAACCTTTTTCCATGAAAGTGTTTCTCACCAGTCACTGCTTAGGGCTACATCAAGAGGAAACAGAATATAGAGATAGAACGTGAAACTACTTTACTTTGTCAAGTTTCAAGAAGCTAGCACAAACCGTGTTGGATTTAGAGTTCCAAATACATCTATCAATATAGGAGAAAACAGAGTGAAACCTAAAAATTCAAAGTGTTACTGGAAATGAACGCTTCAACATAGAAGAACGACATTTGGGGAACCAAGTCGCCTTCGTGTACTGATCATTACCTGAAAGTATCAACCAGTTTGGGTGAAAAAATATTTGCTGAGATTTCTGGAGATTCGTAATTTTTGGAAGCTTGGCAACCCCTCTCCATGAAAGTGGTTCTCGCCAGTCACTGCTTAGGGCTACAGCAAGAGGAAACAAAACATAGAGATAGAACGTGAAACTACTTTACTGTGTCAAGTTTCAAGAAGCTAGCACAAACCGTGTTGGATTTAGAGTTCCAAATACATGTATCAATATAGGAGAAAACAGAGTGAAACCTAAAAATTCAAACTGTTACAGGAAATGAACGCTTCAACATAGAAGAACGACTTTTGGGGAACCAAGTCGCCTTCGTGTACTGATCATTACCTGAAAGTATCATCCAGTTTGGGTGAAAAAATATTTGCTGAGATTTCTGGAGATTCGTAACCTTTGGAAGCTTGGCAACCTTTTTCCATGAAAGTGTTTCTCACCAGTCACTGCTTAGGGCTACATCAAGAGGAAACAGAATATAGAGAAAGAACGTGAAACTACTTTACTTTGTCAAGTTTCATGAAGCTAGCACAAACCGTGTTGGATTTAGAGTTCCAAATACATCTATCAATATAGGAGAAAACAGAGTGAAACCTAAAAATTCAAAGTGTTACTGGAAATGAACGCTTCAACATAGAAGAACGACATTTGGGGAACCAAGTCGCCTTCGTGTACTGATCATTACCTGAAAGTATCATCCAGTTTGGGTGAAAAAATATTTGCTGAGATTTCTGGAGATTCGTAATTTTTGGAAGCTTGGCAACCCCTCTCCATGAAAGTGGTTCTCGCCAGTCACTGCTTAGGGCTACAGCAAGAGGAAACAAAACATAGAGATACAACGTGAAACTACTTTACTGTATCAAGTTTCAAGAAGCTAGCACAAACCGTGTTGGATTTAGAGTTCCAAATACATGTATCAATATAGGAGAAAACAGAGTGAAACCTAAAAATTCAAACTGTTACTGGAAATGAACGCTTCAACATAGAAGAACGAACTTTGGGGAACCAAGTCGCCTTAGTGTACTGATCATTACCTGAAAGTATCATCCAGTTTGGGTGAAAAAATATTTGCTGAGATTTCTGGAGATTCGTAATTTTTGGAAGCTTGGCAACCCCTTTCCATGAAAGTGTTTCTCGCCAGTCACTGCTTAGGGCTACATGAAGAGGAAACAAAACATAGAGATAGAACTTGAAACTACTTTACTGTATCAAGTTTCAAGAAGCTAGCACAAACCGTGTTGGATTTAGAGTTCCAAATACATGTATCAATATAGGAGAAAACAGAGTGAAACATAAAAATTCAAACTGTTACAGGAAATGAACGCTTCAACATAGAAGAACGACATTTGGGGAACCAAGTCGCCTTCGTGTACTGATCATTACCTGAAAGTATCATCCAGTTTGGGTGAAAAAATATTTGCTGAGATTTCTGGAGATTCGTAATTTTTGGAAGCTTGGCAACCCCTTTCCATGAAAGTGTTTCTCGCCAGTCACTGCTTAGGGCTACATCAAGAGGAAACAAAACCTAGAGATAGAACGTGAAACTACTTTACTGTGTCAAGTTTCAAGAAGCTAGCACAAACCGTGTTGGATTTAGAGTTCCAAATACATCTATCAATATAGGAGAAAACAGAGTGAAACCTAAAAATTCAAACTGTTACTGGAAATGAACGCTTCAACATAGAAGAACGAAATTTGGGGAACCAAGTCGCCTACGTGTACTGATCATTACCTGAAAGTATCATCCAGTTTGGGTGAAAAAATATTTGCTGAGATTTCTGGAGATTCGTAACTTTTGGAAGCTTGGCAACATTTTTCCATCAAAGTGTTTCTCGCCACTCGATGCTTAGGGCTACATCAAGAGGAAACAGAATATAGAGATAGAACGTGAAACTACTTTACTTTGTCAAGTTTCATGAAGCTAGCACAAACCGTGTTGGATTTAGAGTTCCAAATACATCTATCAATATAGGAGAAAACAGAGTGAAACCTAAAAATTCAAACTGTTACTGGAAATGAACGCTTCAACATAGAAGAACGAAATTTGGGGAACCAAGTCGCCTTCGTGTACTGATCATTGCCTGAAAGTATCATCCAGTTTGGGTGAAAAAATATTTGCTGAGATTTCTGGAGATTCGTAACTTTTGGAAGCTTGGCAACCTTTTTCCATGAAAGTGTTTCTCACCAGTCACTGCTTAGGGATACATCAAGAGGAAACAGAATATAGAGATAGAACGTGAAACTACTTTACTTTGTCAAGTTTCATGAAGCTAACACAAACCGTGTTGGATTTAGAGTTCCAAATACATCTATCAATATAGGAGAAAACAGAGTGAAACCTAAAAATTCAAACTGTTACTGGAAATGAACGCTTCAACATAGAAGCACGAACTTTGGGGAACCAAGTCGCCTTCGTGTACTGATCATTACCTGAAAGTATCATCCAGTTTGGGTGAAAAAATATTTGCTGAGATTTCTGGAGATTCGTAATTTTTGGAAGCTTGGCAACCCCTTTCCATGAAAGTGTTTCTCGCCAGTCACTGCTTAGGGCTACATCAATAGGAAACAAAACATAGGGATAGAACGTGAAACTACTTTACTGTGTCAAGTTTCAAGAAGCTAGCACAAACCGTGTTGGATTTAGAGTTCCAAATACATGTATCAATATAGGAGAAAACAGAGTGAAACCTAAAAATTCAAACTGTTACAGGAAATGAACGCTTCAACATAGAAGAACGACATTTGGGGAACCAAGTCGCCTTAGTGTACTGATCATTACCTGAAAGTATCATCCAGTTTGGGTGAAAAAATATTTGCTGAGATTTCTGGAGATTCGTAATTTTTGGAAGCTTGGCAACCCCTTTCCATGAAAGTGTTTCTCGCCAGTCACTGCTTAGGGCTACATCAAGAGGAAACAAAACCAAGAGATAGAACGTGAAACTACTTTACTGTGTCAAGTTTCAAGAAGCTAGCACAAACCGTGTTGGATTTAGAGTTCCAAATACATCTATCAATATAGGAGAAAACAGAGTGAAACCTAAAAATTGAAACTGTTACTGGAAATGAACGCTTCAACATAGAAGAACGAACTTTGGGGAACCAAGTCGCCTACGTGTACTGATCATTACCTGAAAGTATCATCCAGTTTGGGTGAAAAAATATTTGCTGAGATTTCTGGAGATTCGTAACTTTTGGAAGCTTGGCAACCTTTTTCCATCAAAGTGTTTCTCGCCACTCGATGCTTAGGGCTACATCAAGAGGAAACAGAATATAGAGATAGAACGTGAAACTACTTTACTTTGTCAAGTTTCATGAAGCTAGCACAAACCGTGTTGGATTTAGAGTTCCAAATACATCTATCAATATAGGAGAAAACAGAGGGAAACCTAAAAATTCAAACTGTTACTGGAAATGAACGCTTCAACATAGAAGAACGAAATTTGGGGAACCAAGTCGCCTTAGTGTACTGATCATTACCTGAAAGTATCATCCAGTTTGGGTGAAAAAATATTTGCTGAGATTTCTGGAGATTCGTAATTTTTGGAAGCTTGGCAACCCCTTTCCATGAAAGTGTTTCTCGCCAGTCACTGCTTAGGGCTACATCAAGAGGAAACAAAAGCTAGAGATAGAACGTGAAACTACTTTACTGTGTCAAGTTTCAAGAAGCTAGCACAAACCGTGTTGGATTTAGAGTTCCAAATACATCTATCAATATAGGAGAAAACAGAGGGAAACCTAAAAATTCAAACTGTTACAGGAAATGAACGCTTCAACATAAAAGAACGACATTTGGGGAACCAAGTCGCCTTAGTGTACTGATCATTACCTGAAAGTATCATCCAGTTTGGGTGAAAAAATATTTGCTGAGATTTCTGGAGATTCGTAACTTTTGGAAGCTTGGCAACCTTTTTCCATGAAAGTGTTTCTCACCAGTCACTGCTTAGGGCTACATCAAGAGGAAACAGAATATAGAGATAGAACGTGAAACTACTTTACTTTGTCAAGTTTCATGAAGCTAGCACAAACTGTGTTGGATTTAGAGTTCCAAATACATCTATCAATATAGGAGAAAACAGAGTGAAACCTAAAAATTCAAAGTGTTACTGGAAATGAACGCTTCAACATAGAAGAACGACATTTGGGGAACCAAGTCGCCTTCGTGTACTGATCATTACCTGAAAGTATCATCCAGTTTGGGTGAAAAAATATTTGCTGAGATTTCTGGAGATTTGTAATTTTTGGAAGCTTGGCAACCCCTCTCCATGAAAGTGTTTCTCGCCAGTCACTGCTTAGGGCTACATCAAGAGGAAACAAAACATAGAGATAGAACGTGAAACTACTTTACTGTGTCAAGTTTCAAAAAGCTAGCAGAAACCGTGTTGGATTTAGAGTTCCAAATACATGTATCAATATAGGAGAAAACAGAGTGAAATCTAAAAATTCAAACTGTTACAGGAAATGAACGCTTCAACATAGAAGAACGACATTTGGGGAACCAAGTCGCCTTAGTGTACTGATCATTACCTGAAAGTATCATCCAGTTTGGGTGAAAAAATATTTGCTGAGATTTCTGGAGATTCGTAACTTTTGGCAGCTTGGCAACCTTTTTCCATGAAAGTGTTTCTCACCAGTCACTGCTTAGGGCTACATCAAGAGGAAACAGAATATAGAGATAGAACGTGAAACTACTTTACTTTGTCAAGTTTCATGAAGCTAGCACAAACCGTGTTGGATTTAGAGTTCCAAATACATCTATCAATATAGGAGAAAACAGAGTGAAACCTAAAAATTCAAAGTGTTACTGGAAATTAACGCTTCAACATAGAAGAACGACATTTGGGGAACCAAGTCGCCTTCGTGTACTGATCATTACCTGAAAGTATCATCCAGTTTGGGTGAAAAAATATTTGCTGAGATTTCTGGAGATTCGTAATTTTTGGAAGCTTGGCAACCCCTCTCCATGAAAGTGGTTCTCGCCAGTCACTGCTTAGGGCTACAGCAAGAGGAAACAAAACATAGAGATAGAACGTGAAACTACTTTACTGTATCAAGTTTCAAGAAGCTAGCACAAACCGTGTTGGATTTAGAGTTCCAAATACATGTATCAATATAGGAGAAAACAAAGTGAAACCTAAAAATTCAAACTGTTACTGGAAATGAACGCTTCAACATAGAAGAACGAACTTTGGGGAACCAAGTCGCCTTAGTGTACTGATCATTACCTGAAAGTATCATCCAGTTTGGGTGAAAAAATATTTGCTGAGATTTTTGGAGATTCGTAATTTTTGGAAGCTTGGCAACCCCTTTCCATGAAAGTGTTTCTCGCCAGTCACTGCTTAGGGCTACATCAAGAGGAAACAAAACATAGAGATAGAACGTGAAACTACTTTACTGTGTCAAGTTTCAAGAAGCTAGCACAAACCGTGTTGGATTTAGAGTTCCAAATACATGTATCAATATATGAGAAAACAGAGTGAAACCTAAAAATTCAAACTGTTACAGGAAATGAACGCTTCAAAATAGAAGAACGAACTTTGGGGAACCAAGTCGCCTTAGTGTACTGATCATTACCTGAAAGTATTATCCAGTTTGGGTGAAAAAATATTTGCTGAGATTTCTGGAGATTCGTAATTTTTGGAACCTTGGCAACTCCTTTCCATGAAAGTGTTTCTCGCCAGTCACTGCTTAGGGCTACATCAAGAGGAAACAAAACATAGAGATAGAACGTGAAAGTACTTTACTGTGTCAAGTTTCAAGAAGCTAGCACAAACCGTGTTGGATTTAGAGTTCCAAATACATGTATCAATATAGGAGAAAACAGAGTGAAACATAAAAATTCAAACTGTTACAGGAAATGAACGCTTCAACATAGAAGAACGACATTTGGGGAACCAAGTCGCCTTAGTGTACTGATCATTACCTGAAAGTATCATCCAGTTTGGGTGAAAAAATATTTGCTGAGATTTCTGGAGATTCGTAATTTTTGGAAGCTTGGCAACCCCTTTCCATGAAAGTGTTTCTCGCCAGTCACTGCTTAGGGCTACATCAAGAGGAAACAAAACCAAGAGATAGAACGTGAAACTACTTTACTGTGTCAAGTTTCAAGAAGCTAGCACAAACCGTGTTGGATTTAGAGTTCCAAATACATGTATCAATATAGGAGAAAACAGAGTGAAACCTAAAAATTCAAACTGTTACTGGAAATGAACGCTTCAACATAGAAGAACGAAATTTGGGGAACCAAGTCGCCTTAGTGTACTGATCATTACCTGAAAGTATCATCCAGTTTGGGTGAAAAAATATTTGCTGAGATTTCTGGAGATTCGTAACTTTTGGAAGCTTGGCAACCTTTTTCCATCAAAGTGTTTCTCGCCACTCGATGCTTAGGGCTACATCAAGAGGAAACAGAATATAGAGATAGAACGTGAAACTACTTTACTTTGTCAAGTTTCATGAAGCTAGCACAAACCGTGTTGGATTTAGAGTTCCAAATACATCTATCAATATAGGAGAAAACAGAGTGAAACCTAAAAATTCAAACTGTTACTGGAAATGAACGCTTCAACATAGAAGAACGAAATTTGGGGAACCAAGTCGCCTTCGTGTACTGATCATTACCTGAAAGTAATATCCAGTTTGGGTGAAAAAATATTTGCTGAGATTTCTGGAGATTCGTAATTTTTGGAAGCTTGGCAACCTTTTTCCATGAAAGTGTTTCTCACCAGTCACTGCTTAGGGCTACATCAAGAGGAAACAGAATATAGAGAAAGAACGTGAAACTACTTTACTTTGTCAAGTTTCATGAAGCTAGCACAAACCGTGTTGGATTTAGAGTTCCAAATACATCTATCAATATAGGAGAAAACAGAGTGAAACCTAAAAATTCAAAGTGTTACTGGAAATGAACGCTTCAACATAGAAGAACGACATTTGGGGAACCAAGTCGCCTTCGTGTACTGATCATTACCTGAAAGTATCATCCAGTTTGGGTGAAAAAATATTTGCTGAGATTTCTGGAGATTCGTAATTTTTGGAAGCTTGGCAACCCCTCTCCATGAAAGTGGTTCTCGCCAGTCACTGCTTAGGGCTACAGCAAGAGGAAACAAAACATAGAGATAGAACGTGAAACTACTTTACTGTATCAAGTTTCAAGAAGCTAGCACAAACCGTGTTGGATTTAGAGTTCCAAATACATGTATCAATATAGGAGAAAAAAGAGTGAAACCTAAAAATTCAAACTGTTACTGGAAATGAACGCTTCAACATAGAAGAACGAACTTTGGGGAACCAAGTCGCCTTAGTGTACTGATCATTACCTGAAAGTATCATCCAGTTTGGGTGAAAAAATATTTGCTGAGATTTCTGGAGATTCGTAATTTTTGGAAGCTTGGCAACCCCTTTCCATGAAAGTGTTTCTCGCCAGTCACTACTTAGGGCTACATCAAGAGGAAACAAAACATAGGGATAGAACGTGAAACTACTTTACTGTGTCAAGTTTCAAGAAGCTAGCACAAACCGGGTTGGATTTAGAGTTCCAAATACATGTATCAATATAGGAGAAAACAGAGTGAAACCTAAAAATTCAAACTGTTACAGGAAATGAACGCTTCAACATAGAAGAACGACATTTGGGGAACCAAGTCGCCTTAGTGTACTGATCATTACCTGAAAGTATCATCCAGTTTGGGTGAAAAAATATTTGCTGAGATTTCTGGAGATTCGTAATTTTTGGAAGCTTGGCAACCCCTCTCCATGAAAGTGTTTCTCGCCAGTCACTGCTTAGGGCTACATCAAGAGGAAACAAAACATAGAGATAGAACGTGAAAGTACTTTACTGTGTCAAGTTTCAAGAAGCTAGCACAAACCGTGTTGGATTTAGAGTTGCAAATACATGTATCAATATAGGAGAAAACAGAGGGAAACCTAAAAATTCAAACTGTTACAGGAAATGAACGCTTCAACATAAAAGAACGACATTTGGGGAACCAAGTCGCCTTAGTGTACTGATCATTACCTGAAAGTATCATCCAGTTTGGGTGAAAAAATATTTGCTGAGATTTCTGGAGATTCGTAACTTTTGGAAGCTTGGCAACCTTTTTCCATGAAAGTGTTTCTCACCAGTCACTGCTTAGGGCTACATCAAGAGGAAACAGAATATAGAGATAGAACGTGAAACTACTTTACTTTGTCAAGTTTCATGAAGCTAGCACAAACTGTGTTGGATTTAGAGTTCCAAATACATCTATCAATATAGGAGAAAACAGAGTGAAACCTAAAAATTCAAAGTGTTACTGGAAATGAACGCTTCAACATAGAAGAACGACATTTGGGGAACCAAGTCGCCTTCGTGTACTGATCATTACCTGAAAGTATCATCCAGTTTGGGTGAAAAAATATTTGCTGAGATTTCTGGAGATTTGTAATTTTTGGAAGCTTGGCAACCCCTCTCCATGAAAGTGTTTCTCGCCAGTCACTGCTTAGGGCTACATCAAGAGGAAAAAAAACATAGAGATAGAACGTGAAACTACTTTACTGTGTCAAGTTTCAAAAAGCTAGCAGAAACCGTGTTGGATTTAGAGTTCCAAATACATGTATCAATATAGGAGAAAACAGAGTGAAACCTAAAAATTCAAACTGTTACAGGAAATGAACGCTTCAACATAGAAGAACGACATTTGGGGAACCAAGTCGCCTTAGTGTACTGATCATTACCTGAAAGTATCATCCAGTTTGGGTGAAAAAATATTTGCTGAGATTTCTGGAGATTCGTAACTTTTGGAAGCTTGGCAACCTTTTTCCATGAAAGTGTTTCTCACCAGTCACTGCTTAGGGCTACATCAAGAGGAAACAGAATATAGAGATAGAACGTGAAACTACTTTACTTTGTCAAGTTTCATGAAGCTAGCACAAACCGTGTTGGATTTAGAGTTCCAAATACATCTATCAATATAGGAGAAAACAGAGTGAAACCTAAAAATTCAAAGTGTTACTGGAAATTAACGCTTCAACATAGAAGAACGACATTTGGGGAACCAAGTCGCCTTCGTGTACTGATCATTACCTGAAAGTATCATCCAGTTTGGGTGAAAAAATATTTGCTGAGATTTCTGGAGATTCGTAATTTTTGGAAGCTTGGCAACCCCTCTCCATGAAAGTGGTTCTCGCCAGTCACTGCTTAGGGCTACAGCAAGAGGAAACAAAACATAGAGATAGAACGTGAAACTACTTTACTGTATCAAGTTTCAAGAAGCTAGCACAAACCGTGTTGGATTTAGAGTTCCAAATACATGTATCAATATAGGAGAAAACAAAGTGAAACCTAAAAATTCAAACTGTTACTGAAAATGAACGCTTCAACATAGAAGAACAAACTTTGGGGAACCAAGTCGCCTTAGTGTACTGATCATTACCTGAAAGTATCATCCAGTTTGGGTGAAAAAATATTTGCTGAGATTTCTGGAGATTCGTAATTTTTGGAAGCTTGGCAACCCCTTTCCATGAAAGTGTTTCTCGCCAGTCACTGCTTAGGGCTACATCAAGAGGAAACAAAACATACTGATAGAACGTGAAACTACTTTACTGTGTCAAGTTTCAAGAAGCTAGCACAAACCGTGTTGGATTTAGAGTTCCAAATACATGTATCAATATAGGAGAAAACAGAGTGAAACCTAAAAATTCAAACTGTTACAGGAAATGAACGCTTCAAAATAGAAGAACGAACTTTGGGGAACCAAGTCGCCTTAGTGTACTGATCATTACCTGAAAGTATTATCCAGTTTGGGTGAAAAAATATTTGCTGAGATTTCTGGAGATTCGTAATTTTTGGAAGCTTGGCAACTCCTTTCCCTGAAAGTGTTTCTCGCCAGTCACTGCTTAGGGCTACATCAAGAGGAAACAAAACATAGAGATAGAACGTGAAAGTACTTTACTGTGTCAAGTTTCAAGAAGCTAGCACAAACCGTGTTGGATTTAGAGTTCCAAATACATGTATCAATATAGGAGAAAACAGAGTGAAACATAAAAATTCAAACTGTTACAGGAAATGAACGCTTCAACATAGAAGAACGACATTTGGGGAACCAAGTCGCCTTAGTGTACTGATCATTACCTGAAAGTATCATCCAGTTTGGGTGAAAAAATATTTGCTGAGATTTCTGGAGATTCGTAATTTTTGGAAGCTTGGCAACCCCTTTCCATGAAAGTGTTTCTCGCCAGTCACTGCTTAGGGCTACATCAAGAGGAAACAAAACCAAGAGATAGAACGTGAAACTACTTTACTGTGTCAAGTTTCAAGAAGCTAGCACAAACCGTGTTGGATTTAGAGTTCCAAATACATGTATCAATATAGGAGAAAACAGAGTGAAACCTAAAAATTCAAACTGTTACTGGAAATGAACGCTTCAACATAGAAGAACGAAATTTGGGGAACCAAGTCGCCTACGTGTACTGATCATTACCTGAAAGTATCATCCAGTTTGGGTGAAAAAATATTTGCTGAGATTTCTGGAGATTCGTAACTTTTGGAAGCTTGGCAACCTTTTTCCATCAAAGTGTTTCTCGCCACTCGATGCTTAGGGCTACATCAAGAGGAAACAGAATATAGAGATAGAACGTGAAACTACTTTACTTTGTCAAGTTTCATGAAGCTAGCACAAACCGTGTTGGATTTAGAGTTCCAAATACATCTATCAATATAGGAGAAAACAGAGTGAAACCTAAAAATTCAAACTGTTACTGGAAATGAACGCTTCAACATAGAAGAACGAAATTTGGGGAACCAAGTCGCCTTCGTGTACTGATCATTACCTGAAAGTAATATCCAGTTTGGGTGAAAAAATATTTGCTGAGATTTCTGGAGATTCGTAACTTTTGGAAGCTTGGCAACCTTTTTCCATGAAAGTGTTTCTCACCAGTCACTGCTTAGGGCTACATCAAGAGGAAACAGAATATAGAGAAAGAACGTGAAACTACTTTACTTTGTCAAGTTTCATGAAGCTAGCACAAACCGTGTTGGATTTAGAGTTCCAAATACATCTATCAATATAGGAGAAAACAGAGTGAAACCTAAAAATTCAAAGTGTTACTGGAAATGAACGCTTCAACATAGAAGAACGACATTTGGGGAACCAAGTCGCCTTCGTGTACTGATCATTACCTGAAAGTATCATCCAGTTTGGGTGAAAAAATATTTGCTGAGATTTCTGGAGATTCGTAATTTTTGGAAGCTTGGCAACCCCTCTCCATGAAAGTGGTTCTCGCCAGTCACTGCTTAGGGCTACAGCAAGAGGAAACAAAACATAGAGATAGAACGTGAAACTACTTTACTTTGTCAAGTTTCAAGAAGCTAGCACAAACCGTGTTGGATTTAGAGTTCCAAATACATGTATCAATATAGGAGAAAAAAGAGTGAAACCTAAAAATTCAAACTGTTACTGGAAATGAACGCTTCAACATAGAAGAACGAACTTTGGGGAACCAAGTCGCCTTAGTGTACTGATCATTACCTGAAAGTATCATCCAGTTTGGGTGAAAAAATATTTGCTGAGATTTCTGGAGATTCGTAATTTTTGGAAGCTTGGCAACCCCTTTCCATGAAAGTGTTTCTCGCCAGTCACTACTTAGGGCTACATCAAGAGGAAACAAAACATAGGGATAGAACGTGAAACTACTTTACTGTGTCAAGTTTCAAGAAGCTAGCACAAACCGGGTTGGATTTAGAGTTCCAAATACATGTATCAATATAGGAGAAAACAGAGTGAAACCTAAAAATTCAAACTGTTACAGGAAATGAACGCTTCAACATAGAAGAACGACATTTGGGGAACCAAGTCGCCTTAGTGTACTGATCATTACCTGAAAGTATCATCCAGTTTGGGTGAAAAAATATTTGCTGAGATTTCTGGAGATTCGTAACTTTTGGAAGCTTGGCAACCCCTTTCCATGAAAGTGTTTCTCGCCAGTCACTGCTTAGGGCTACATCAAGAGGAAACAAAACCTAGAGATAGAACGTGAAACTAATTTACTGTGTCAAGTTTCAAGAAGCTAGCACAAACCGTGTTGGATTTAGAGTTCCAAATACATGTATCAATATAGGAGAAAACAGAGTGAAACCTAAAAATTCAAACTGTTACTGGAAATGAACGCTTCAACATAGAAGAACGAAATTTGGGGAACCAAGTCGCCTTAGTGTACTGATCATTACCTGAAAGTATCATCCAGTTTGGGTGAAAAAATATTTGCTGAGATTTCTGGAGATTCGTAATTTTTGGAAGCTTGGCAACCCCTCTCCATGAAAGTGTTTCTCGCCAGTGACTGCTTAGGGCTACAGCAAGAGGAAACAAAACATAGAGATAGAACGTGAAACTACTTTACTGTGTCAAGTTTCAAGAAGCTAGCACAAACCGTGTTGGATTTAGAGTTCCAAATACATGTATCAATATAGGAGAAAACAGAGTGAAACCTAAAAATTCAAACTGTTACTGGAAATGAACGCTTCAACATAGAAGAACGAAATTTGGGGAACAAAGTCGCCTTAGTGTACTGATCATTACCTGAAAGTATCATCCAGTTTGGGTGAAAAAATATTTGCTGAGATTTCTGGAGATTCGTAATTTTTGGAAGCTTGGCAACCCCTCTCCATGAAAGTGTTTCTCGCCAGTCACTGCTTAGGGCTACAGCAAGAGGAAACAAAACATAGAGATAGAACATGAAACTACTTTACTGTGTCAAGTTTCAAGAAGCTAGCACAAACCGTGTTGGATTTAGAGTTCCAAATACATGTATCAATATAGGAGAAAACAGAGTGAAACCTAAAAATTCAAACTGTTACTGGAAATGAACGCTTCAACATAGAAGAACGAAATTTGGGGAACCAAGTCGCCTTAGTGTACTGATCATTACCTGAAAGTATCATCCAGTTTGGGTGAAAAAATATTTGCTGAGATTTCTGGAGATTCGTAACTTTTGGAAGCTTGGCAACCTTTTTCCATGAAAGTGTTTCTCACCAGTCACTGCTTAGGGCTACATCAAGAGGAAACAGAATATAGAGATAGAACATGAAACTACTTTACTTTGTCAAGTTTCATGAAGCTAGCACAAACTGTGTTGGATTTAGAGTTCCAAATACATCTATCAATATAGGAGAAAACAGAGTGAAACCTAAAAATTCAAAGTGTTACTGGAAATGAACGCTTCAACATAGAAGAACGACATTTGGGGAACCAAGTCGCCTTCGTGTACTGATCATTACCTGAAAGTATCATCCAGTTTGGGTGAAAAAATATTTGCTGAGATTTCTGGAGATTCGTAATTTTTGGAAGCTTGGCAACCCCTTTCCATGAAAGTGTTTCTCGCCAGTCACTGCTTAGGGCTACATCAAGAGGAAACAAAACATAGAGATAGAACGTGAAACTACTTTACTGTGTCAAGTTTCAAAAAGCTAGCAGAAACCGTGTTGGATTTAGAGTTCCAAATACATGTATCAATATAGGAGAAAACAGAGTGAAATCTAAAAATTCAAACTATTACAGGAAATGAACGCTTCAACATAGAAGAACGACATTTGGGGAACCAAGTCGCCTTCGTGTACTGATCATTACCTGAAAGTATCATCCAGTTTGGGTGAAAAAATATTTGCTGAGATTTCCGGGGATTCGTAACTTTTGGAAGCTTGGCAACCCCTTTCCATGAAAGTGTTTCTCGCCAGTCACTGCTTAGGGCTACATCAAGAGGAAACAGAATATAGAGATAGAACGTGAAACTACTTTACTTTGTCAAGTTTCATGAAGCTAGCACAAACCGTTTTGGATTTAGAGTTCCAAATACATCTATCAATATAGGAGAAAACAGAGTGAAACCTAAAAATTCAAACTGTTACAGGAAATGAACGCTTCAACATAGAAGAACGACATTTGGGGAACCAAGTCGCCTTAGTGTACTGATCATTACCTGAAAGTATCATCCAGTTTGGGTGAAAAAATATTTGCTGAGATTTCTGGAGATTCGTAATTTTTGGAAGCTTGGCAACCCCTCTCCATGAAAGTGGTTCTCGCCAGTCACTGCTTAGGGCTACAGCAAGAGGAAACAAAACATAGAGATAGAACGTGAAACTACTTTACTGTATCAAGTTTCAAGAAGCTAGCACAAACCGTGTTGGATTTAGAGTTCCAAATACATGTAGCAATATAGGAGAAAACAAAGTGAAACCTAAAAATTCAAACTGTTACTGGAAATGAACGCTTCAACATAGAAGAACGAACTTTGGGGAACCAAGTCGCCTTAGTGTACTGATCATTACCTGAAAGTATCATCCAGTTTGGGTGAAAAAATATTTGCTGAGATTTCTGGAGATTCGTAATTTTTGGAAGCTTGGCAACCCCTTTCCATGAAAGTGTTTCTCGCCAGTCACTGCTTAGGGCTACATCAAGAGGAAACAAAACATAGAGATAGAACGTGAAACTACTTTACTGTGTCAAGTTTCAAGAAGCTAGCACAAACCGTGTTGGATTTAGAGTTCCAAATACATGTATCAATATATGAGAAAACAGAGTGAAACCTAAAAATTCAAACTGTTACAGGAAATGAACGCTTCAAAATAGAAGAACGAACTTTGGGGAACCAAGTCGCCTTAGTGTACTGATCATTACCTGAAAGTATCATCCAGTTTGGGTGAAAAAATATTTGCTGAGATTTCTGGAGATTCGTAATTTTTGGAAGCTTGGCAACTCCTTTCCATGAAAGTGTTTCTCGCCAGTCACTGCTTAGGGCTACATCAAGAGGAAACAAAACATAGAGATAGAACGTGAAAGTACTTTACTGTGTCAAGTTTCAAGAAGCTAGCACAAACCGTGTTGGATTTAGAGTTCCAAATACATGTATCAATATAGGAGAAAACAGAGTGAAACCTAAAAATTCAAACTGTTACAGGAAATGAACGCTTCAACATAGAAGAACGACATTTGGGGAACCAAGTCGCCTTAGTGTACTGATCATTACCTGAAAGTATCATCCAGTTTGGGTGAAAAAATATTTGCTGAGATTTCTGGAGATTCGTAATTTTTGGAAGCTTGGCAACCCCTTTCCATGAAAGTGTTTCTCGCCAGTCACTGCTTAGGGCTACATCAAGAGGAAACAAAACCAAGAGATAGAACGTGAAACTACTTTACTGTGTCAAGTTTCAAGAAGCTAGCACAAACCGTGTTGGATTTAGAGTTCCAAATACATGTATCAATATAGGAGAAAACAGAGTGAAACCTAAAAATTCAAACTGTTACTGGAAATGAACGCTTCAACATAGAAGAACGAAATTTGGGGAACCAAGTCGCCTTAGTGTACTGATCATTACCTGAAAGTATCATCCAGTTTGGGTGAAAAAATATTTGCTGAGATTTCTGGAGATTCGTAACTTTTGGAAGCTTGGCAACCTTTTTCCATCAAAGTGTTTCTCGCCACTCGATGCTTAGGGCTACATCAAGAGGAAACAGAATATAGAGATAGAACGTGAAACTACTTTACTTTGTCAAGTTTCATGAAGCTAGCACAAACCGTGTTGGATTTAGAGATCCAAATACATCTATCAATATAGGAGAAAACAGAGTGAAACCTAAAAATTCAAACTGTTACTGGAAATGAACGCTTCAACATAGAAGAACGAAATTTGGGGAACCAAGTCGCCTTCGTGTAATGATGATTACCTGAAAGTAATATCCAGTTTGGGTGAAAAAATATTTGCTGAGATTTCTGGAGATTCGTAACTTTTGGAAGCTTGGCAACCTTTTTCCATGAAAGTGTTTCTCACCAGTCACTGCTTAGGGCTACATCAAGAGGAAACAGAATATAGAGATAGAACGTGAAACTACTTTACTTTGTCAAGTTTCATGAAGCTAGCACAAACCGTGTTGGATTTAGAGTTCCAAATACATCTATCAATATAGGAGAAAACAGAGTGAAACCTAAAAATTCAAAGTGTTACTGGAAATGAACGCTTCAACATAGAAGAACGACATTTGGGGAACCAAGTCGCCTTCGTGTACTGATCATTACCTGAAAGTATCATCCAGTTTGGGTGAAAAAATATTTGCTGAGATTTCTGGAGATTCGTAATTTTTGGAAGCTTGGCAACCCCTCTCCATGAAAGTGGTTCTCGCCAGTCACTGCTTAGGGCTACAGCAAGAGGAAACAAAACATAGAGATAGAACGTGAAACTACTTTACTGTATCAAGTTTCAAGAAGCTAGCACAAATCGTGTTGGATTTAGAGTTCCAAATACATGTATCAATATAGGAGAAAAAAGAGTGAAACCTAAAAATTCAAACTGTTACTGGAAATGAACGCTTCAACATAGAAGAACGAACTTTGGGGAACCAAGTCGCCTTAGTGTACTGATCATTACCTGAAAGTATCATCCAGTTTGGGTGAAAAAATATTTGCTGAGATTTCTGGAGATTCGTAATTTTTGGAAGCTTGGCAACCCCTTTCCATGAAAGTGTTTCTCGCCAGTCACTGCTTAGGGCTACATCAAGAGGAAACAAAACATAGGGATAGAACGTGAAACTACTTTACTGTGTCAAGTTTCAAGAAGCTAGCACAAACCGGGTTGGATTTAGAGTTCCAAATACATGTATCAATATAGGAGAAAACAGAGTGAAACCTCAAAATTCAAACTGTTACAGGAAATGAACGCTTCAACATAGAAGAACGACATTTGGGGAACCAAGTCGCCTTAGAGTACTGATCATTACCTGAAAGTATCATCCAGTTTGGGTGAAAAAATATTTGCTGAGATTTCTGGAGATTCGTAATTTTTGGAAGCTTGGCAACCCCTTTCCATGAAAGTGTTTCTCGCCAGTCACTGCTTAGGGCTACATCAAGAGGAAACAAAACCTAGAGATAGAACGTGAAACTACTTTACTGTGTCAAGTTTCAAGAAGCTAGCACAAACCGTGTTGGATTTAGAGTTCCAAATACATGTATCAATATAGGAGAAAACAGAGTGAAACCTAAAAATTCAAACTGTTACTGGAAATGAACGCTTCAACATAGAAGAACGAAATTTGGGGAACCAAGTCGCCTTAGTGTACTGATCATTACCTGAAAGTATCATCCAGTTTGGGTGAAAAAATATTTGCTGAGATTTCTGGAGATTCGTAATTTTTGGAAGCTTGGCAACCCCTTTCCATGAAAGTGTTTCTCGCCAGTCACTGCTTAGGGCTACATCAAGAGGAAACAAAACCAAGAGATAGAACGTGAAACTACTTTACTGTGTCAAGTTTCAAGAAGCTAGCACAAACCGTGTTGGATTTAGAGTTCCAAATACATGTATCAATATAGGAGAAAACAGAGTGAAACCTAAAAATTCAAACTGTTACTGGAAATGAACGCTTCAACATAGAAGAACGAAATTTGGGGAACCAAGTCGCCTACGTGTACTGATCATTACCTGAAAGTATCATCCAGTTTGGGTGAAAAAATATTTGCTGAGATTTCTGGAGATTCGTAACTTTTGGAAGCTTGGCAACCTTTTTCCATCAAAGTGTTTCTCGCCACTCGATGCTTAGGGCTACATCAAGAGGAAACAGAATATAGAGATAGAACGTGAAACTACTTTACTTTGTCAAGTTTCATGAAGCTAGCACAAACCGTGTTGGATTTAGAGTTCCAAATACATCTATCAATATAGGAGAAAACAGAGTGAAACCTAAAAATTCAAACTGTTACTGGAAATGAACGCTTCAACATAGAAGAACGAAATTTGGGGAACCAAGTCGCCTTCGTGTACTGATCATTACCTGAAAGTAATATCCAGTTTGGGTGAAAAAATATTTGCTGAGATTTCTGGAGATTCGTAACTTTTGGAAGCTTGGCAACCTTTTTCCATGAAAGTGTTTCTCACCAGTCATTGCTTAGGGCTACATCAAGAGGAAACAGAATATAGAGATAGAACGTGAAACTACTTTACTTTGTCAAGTTTCATGAAGCTAGCACAAACCGTGTTGGATTTAGAGTTCCAAATACATCTATCAATATAGGAGAAAACAGAGTGAAACCTAAAAATTCAAAGTGTTACTGGAAATGAACGCTTCAACATAGAAGAACGACATTTGGGGAACCAAGTCGCCTTCGTGTACTGATCATTACCTGAAAGTATCATCCAGATTGGGTGAAAAAATATTTGCTGAGATTTCTGGAGATTCGTAATTTTTGGAAGCTTGGCAACCCCTCTATATGAAAGTGGTTCTCGCCAGTCACTGCTTAGGGCTACAGCAAGAGGAAACAAAACATAGAGATAGAACGTGAAACTACTTTACTGTATCAAGTTTCAAGAAGCTAGCACAAACCGTGTTGGATTTAGAGTTCCAAATACATGTATCAATATAGGAGAAAAAAGAGTGAAACCTAAAAATTCAAACTGTTACTGGAAATGAACGCTTCAACATAGAAGAACGAACTTTGGGGAACCAAGTCGCCTTAGTGTACTGATCATTACCTGAAAGTATCATCCAGTTTGGGTGAAAAAATATTTGCTGAGATTTCTGGAGATTCGTAATTTTTGGAAGCTTGGCAACCCCTTTCCATGAAAGTGTTTCTCGCCAGTCACTGCTTAGGGCTACATCAAGAGGAAACAAAACATAGGGATAGAACGTGAAACTACTTTACTGTGTCAAGTTTCAAGAAGCTAGCACAAACCGGGTTGGATTTAGAGTTCCAAATACATGTATCAATATAGGAGAAAACAGAGTGAAACCTAAAAATTCAAACTGTTACAGGAAATGAACGCTTCAACATAGAAGAACGACATTTGGGGAACCAAGTCGCCTTAGTGTACTGATCATTACCTGAAAGTATCATCCAGTTTGGGTGAAAAAATATTTGCTGAGATTTCTGGAGATTCGTAACTTTTGGAAGCTTGGCAACCCCTTTCCATGAAAGTGTTTCTCGCCAGTCACTGCTTAGGGCTACATCAAGAGGAAACAAAACCTAGAGATAGAACGTGAAACTACTTTACTGTGTCAAGTTTCAAGAAGCTAGCACAAACCGTGTTGGATTTAGAGTTCCAAATACATGTATCAATATAGGAGAAAACAGAGTGAAACCTAAAAATTCAAACTGTTACTGGAAATGAACGCTTCAACATAGAAGAACGAAATTTGGGGAACCAAGTCGCCTTAGTGTACTGATCATTACCTGAAAGTATCATCCAGTTTGGGTGAAAAAATATTTGCTGAGATTTCTGGAGATTCGTAATTTTTGGAAGCTTGGCAACCCCTCTCCATGAAAGTGTTTCTCGCCAGTCACTGCTTAGGGCTACAGCAAGAGGAAACAAAACATAGAGATAGAACGTGAAACTACTTTACTGTGTCAAGTTTCAAGAAGCTAGCACAAACCGGGTTGGATTTAGAGTTCCAAATACATGTATCAATATAGGAGAAAACAGAGTGAAACCTAAAAATTCAAACTGTTACAGGAAATGAACGCTTCAACATAGAAGAACGACATTTGGGGAACCAAGTCGCCTTAGTGTACTGATCATTACCTGAAAGTATCATCCAGTTTGGGTGAAAAAATATTTGCTGAGATTTCTAGAGATTCGTAACTTTTGGAAGCTTGGCAACCCCTTTCCATGAAAGTGTTTCTCGCCAGTCACTGCTTAGGGCTACATCAAGAGGAAACAAAACCTAGAGATAGAACGTGAAACTAATTTACTGTGTCAAGTTTCAAGAAGCTAGCACAAACCGTGTTGGATTTAGAGTTCCAAATACATGTATCAATATAGGAGAAAACAGAGTGAAACCTAAAAATTCAAACTGTTACTGGAAATGAACGCTTCAACATAGAAGAACGAAATTTGGGGAACCAAGTCGCCTTAGTGTACTGATCATTACCTGAAAGTATCATCCAGTTTGGGTGAAAAAATATTTGCTGAGATTTCTGGAGATTCGTAATTTTTGGAAGCTTGGCAACCCCTCTCCATGAAAGTGTTTCTCGCCAGTCACTGCTTAGGGCTACAGCAAGAGGAAACAAAACATAGAGATAGAACGTGAAACTACTTTACTGTGTCAAGTTTCAAGAAGCTAGCACAAACCGTGTTGGATTTAGAGTTCCAAATACATGTATCAATATAGGAGAAAACAGAGTGAAACCTAAAAATTCAAACTGTTACTGGAAATGAACGCTTCAACATAGAAGAACGAAATTTGGGGAACCAAGTCGCCTTAGTGTACTGATCATTACCTGAAAGTATCATCCAGTTTGGGTGAAAAAATATTTGCTGAGATTTCTGGAGATTCGTAACTTTTGGAAGCTTGGCAACCTTTTTCCATGAAAGTGTTTCTCACCAGTCACTGCTTAGGGCTACATCAAGAGGAAACAGAATATAGAGATAGAACATGAAACTACTTTACTTTGTCAAGTTTCATGAAGCTAGCACAAACTGTGTTGGATTTAGAGTTCCAAATACATCTATCAATATAGGAGAAAACAGAGTGAAACCTAAAAATTCAAAGTGTTACTGGAAATGAACGCTTCAACATAGAAGAACGACATTTGGGGAACCAAGTCGCCTTCGTGTACTGATCATTACCTGAAAGTATCATCCAGTTTGGGTGAAAAAATATTTGCTGAGATTTCTGGAGATTCGTAATTTTTGGAAGCTTGGCAACCCCTTTCCATGAAAGTGTTTCTCGCCAGTCACTGCTTAGGGCTACATCAAGAGGAAACAAAACATAGAGATAGAACGTGAAACTACTTTACTGTGTCAAGTTTCAAAAAGCTAGCAGAAACCGTGTTGGATTTAGAGTTCCAAATACATGTATCAATATAGGAGAAAACAGAGTGAAATCTAAAAATTCAAACTATTACAGGAAATGAACGCTTCAACATAGAAGAACGACATTTGGGGAACCAAGTCGCCTTCGTGTACTGATCATTACCTGAAAGTATCATCCAGTTTGGGTGAAAAAATATTTGCTGAGATTTCCGGGGATTCGTAACTTTTGGAAGCTTGGCAACCTTTTTCCATGAAAGTGTTTCTCACCAGTCACTGCTTAGGGCTACATCAAGAGGAAACAGAATATAGAGATAGAACGTGAAACTACTTTACTTTGTCAAGTTTCATGAAGCTAGCACAAACCGTGTTGGATTTAGAGTTCCAAATACATCTATCAATATAGGAGAAAACAGAGTGAAACCTAAAAATTCAAAGTGTTACTGGAAATTAACGCTTCAACATAGAAGAACGACATTTGGGGAACCAAGTCGCCTTCGTGTACTGATCATTACCTGAAAGTATCATCCAGTTTGGGTGAAAAAATATTTGCTGAGATTTCTGGAGATTCGTAATTTTTGGAAGCTTGGCAACCCCTCTCCATGAAAGTGGTTCTCGCCAGTCACTGCTTAGGGCTACAGCAAGAGGAAACAAAACATAGAGATAGAACGTGAAACTACTTTACTGTATCAAGTTTCAAGAAGCTAGCACAAACCGTGTTGGATTTAGAGTTCCAAATACATGTATCAATATAGGAGAAAACAAAGTGAAACCTAAAAATTCAAACTGTTACTGGAAATGAACGCTTCAACATAGAAGAACGAACTTTGGGGAACCAAGTCGCCTTAGTGTACTGATCATTACCTGAAAGTATCATCCAGTTTGGGTGAAAAAATATTTGCTGAGATTTCTGGAGATTCGTAATTTTTGGAAGCTTGGCAACCCCTTTCCATGAAAGTGTTTCTCGCCAGTCACTGCTTAGGGCTACATCAAGAGGAAACAAAACATAGAGATAGAACGTGAAACTACTTTACTGTGTCAAGTTTCAAGAAGCTAGCACAAACCGTGTTGGATTTAGAGTTCCAAATACATGTATCAATATA
This sequence comes from Spermophilus citellus, assembly GCF_964194105.1. NCBI lineage: Eukaryota > Metazoa > Chordata > Mammalia > Rodentia > Sciuridae > Spermophilus > Spermophilus citellus. Next base: position 13,455 of record NW_027672817.1, on the reverse strand, counting down.
GGAGAAAACAGAGTGAAACCTAAAAATTCAAACTGTTACAGGAAATGAACGCTTCAAAATAGAAGAACGAACTTTGGGGAACCAAGTCGCCTTAGTGTACTGATCATTACCTGAAAGTATCATCCAGTTTGGGTGAAAAAATATTTGCTGAGATTTCTGGAGATTCGTAATTTTTGGAAGCTTGGCAACTCCTTTCCATGAAAGTGTTTCTCGCCAGTCACTGCTTAGGGCTACATCAAGAGGAAACAAAACATAGAGATAGAACGTGAAAGTACTTTACTGTGTCAAGTTTCAAGAAGCTAGCACAAACCGTGTTGGATTTAGAGTTCCAAATACATGTATCAATATAGGAGAAAAAAGAGTGAAACCTAAAAATTCAAACTGTTACTGGAAATGAACGCTTCAACATAGAAGAACGAACTTTGGGGAACCAAGTCGCCTTAGTGTACTGATCATTACCTGAAAGTATCATCCAGTTTGGGTGAAAAAATATTTGCTGAGATTTCTGGAGATTCGTAATTTTTGGAAGCTTGGCAACCCCTTTCCATGAAAGTGTTTCTCGCCAGTCACTGCTTAGGGCTACATCAAGAGGAAACAAAACATAGGGATAGAACGTGAAACTACTTTACTGTGTCAAGTTTCAAGAAGCTAGCACAAACCGGGTTGGATTTAGAGTTCCAAATACATGTATCAATATAGGAGAAAACAGAGTGAAACCTAAAAATTCAAACTGTTACAGGAAATGAACGCTTCAACATAGAAGAACGACATTTGGGGAACCAAGTCGCCTTAGTGTACTGATCATTACCTGAAAGTATCATCCAGTTTGGGTGAAAAAATATTTGCTGAGATTTCTGGAGATTCGTAACTTTTGGAAGCTTGGCAACCTTTTTCCATCAAAGTGTTTCTCGCCACTCGATGCTTAGGGCTACATCAAGAGGAAACAGAATATAGAGATAGAACGTGAAACTACTTTACTTTGTCAAGTTTCATGAAGCTAGCACAAACCGTGTTGGATTTAGAGTTCCAAATACATCTATCAATATAGGAGAAAACAGAGTGAAACCTAAAAATTCAAACTGTTACTGGAAATGAACGCTTCAACATAGAAGAACGAAATTTGGGGAACCAAGTCGCCTTCGTGTAATGATCATTACCTGAAAGTAATATCCAGTTTGGGTGAAAAAATATTTGCTGAGATTTCTGGAGATTCGTAACTTTTGGAAGCTTGGCAACCTTTTTCCATGAAAGTGTTTCTCACCAGTCACTGCTTAGGGCTACATCAAGAGGAAACAGAATATAGAGATAGAACGTGAAACTACTTTACTTTGTCAAGTTTCATGAAGCTAGCACAAACCGTGTTGGATTTAGAGTTCCAAATACATCTATCAATATAGGAGAAAACAGAGTGAAACCTAAAAATTCAAAGTGTTACTGGAAATGAACGCTTCAACATAGAAGAACGACATTTGGGGAACCAAGTCGCCTTCGTGTACTGATCATTACCTGAAAGTATCATCCAGTTTGGGTGAAAAAATATTTGCTGAGATTTCTGGAGATTCGTAATATTTGGAAGCTTGGCAACCCCTCTCCATGAAAGTGGTTCTCGCCAGTCACTGCTTAGGGCTACAGCAAGAGGAAACAAAACATAGAGATAGAACGTGAAACTACTTTACTGTATCAAGTTTCAAGAAGCTAGCACAAATCGTGTTGGATTTAGAGTTCCAAATACATGTATCAATATAGGAGAAAAAAGAGTGAAACCTAAAAATTCAAACTGTTACTGGAAATGAACGCTTCAACATAGAAGAACGAACTTTGGGGAACCAAGTCGCCTTAGTGTACTGATCATTACCTGAAAGTATCATCCAGTTTGGGTGAAAAAATATTTGCTGAGATTTCTGGAGATTCGTAATTTTTGGAAGCTTGGCAACCCCTTTCCATGAAAGTGTTTCTCGCCAGTCACTGCTTAGGGCTACATCAAGAGGAAACAAAACATAGGGATAGAACGTGAAACTACTTTACTGTGTCAAGTTTCAAGAAGCTAGCACAAACCGGGTTGGATTTAGAGTTCCAAATACATGTATCAATATAGGAGAAAACAGAGTGAAACCTAAAAATTCAAACTGTTACAGGAAATGAACGCTTCAACATAGAAGAACGACATTTGGGGAACCAAGTCGCCTTAGAGTACTGATCATTACCTGAAAGTATCATCCAGTTTGGGTGAAAAAATATTTGCTGAGATTTCTGGAGATTCGTAACTTTTGGAAGCTTGGCAACCCCTTTCCATGAAAGTGTTTCTCGCCAGTCACTGCTTAGGGCTACATCAAGAGGAAACAAAACCTAGAGATAGAACGTGAAACTACTTTACTGTGTCAAGTTTCAAGAAGCTAGCACAAACCGTGTTGGATTTAGAGTTCCAAATACATGTATCAATATAGGAGAAAACAGAGTGAAACCTAAAAATTCAAACTGTTACTGGAAATGAACGCTTCAACATAGAAGAACGAAATTTGGGGAACCAAGTCGCCTTAGTGTACTGATCATTACCTGAAAGTATCATCCAGTTTGGGTGAAAAAATATTTGCTGAGATTTCTGGAGATTCGTAATTTTTGGAAGCTTGGCAACCCCTTTCCATGAAAGTGTTTCTCGCCAGTCACAGCTTAGGGCTACATCAAGAGGAAACAAAACCAAGAGATAGAACGTGAAACTACTTTACTGTGTCAAGTTTCAAGAAGCTAGCACAAACCGTGTTGGATTTAGAGTTCCAAATACATGTATCAATATAGGAGAAAACAGAGTGAAACCTAAAAATTCAAACTGTTACTGGAAATGAACGCTTCAACATAGAAGAACGAAATTTGGGGAACCAAGTCGCCTACGTGTACTGATCATTACCTGAAAGTATCATCCAGTTTGGGTGAAAAAATATTTGCTGAGATTTCTGGAGATTCGTAACTTTTGGAAGCTTGGCAACCTTTTTCCATCAAAGTGTTTCTCGCCACTCGATGCTTAGGGCTACATCAAGAGGAAACAGAATATAGAGATAGAACGTGAAACTACTTTACTTTGTCAAGTTTCATGAAGCTAGCACAAACCGTGTTGGATTTAGAGTTCCAAATACATCTATCAATATAGGAGAAAACAGAGTGAAACCTAAAAATTCAAACTGTTACTGGAAATGAACGCTTCAACATAGAAGAACGAAATTTGGGGAACCAAGTCGCCTTAGTGTACTGATCATTACCTGAAAGTATCATCCAGTTTGGGTGAAAAAATATTTGCTGAGATTTCTGGAGATTCGTAATTTTTGGAAGCTTGGCAACCCCTCTCCATGAAAGTGTTTCTCGCCAGTCACTGCTTAGGGCTACAGCAAGAGGAAACAAAACATAGAGATAGAACGTGAAACTACTTTACTGTGTCAAGTTTCAAGAAGCTAGCACAAACCGTGTTGGATTTAGAGTTCCAAATACATGTATCAATATAGGAGAAAACAGAGTGAAACCTAAAAATTCAAACTGTTACAGGAAATGAACGCTTCAACATAGAAGAACGACATTTGGGGAACCAAGTCGCCTTAGTGTACTGATCATTACCTGAAAGTATCATCCAGTTTGGGTGAAAAAATATTTGCTGAGATTTCTGGAGATTCGTAACTTTTGGAAGCTTGGCAAACCTTTTCCATGAAAGTGTTTCTCGCCAGTCACTGCTTAGGGCTACATCAAGAGGAAACAAAAGCTAGAGATAGAACGTGAAACTACTTTACTGTGTCAAGTTTCAAGAAGCTAGCACAAACCGTGTTGGATTTAGAGTTCCAAATACATGTATCAATATAGGAGAAAACAGAGTGAAACCTAAAAATTCAAACTGTTACTGGAAATGAACGCTTCAACATAGAAGAACGAAATTTGGGGAACCAAGTCGCCTACGTGTACTGATCATTACCTGAAAGTATCATCCAGTTTGGGTGAAAAAATATTTGCTGAGATTTCTGGAGATTCGTAATTTTTGGAAGCTTGGCAACCCCTCTCCATGAAAGTGTTTCTCGCCAGTCACTGCTTAGGGCTACAGCAAGAGGAAACAAAACATAGAGATAGAACGTGAAACTACTTTACTGTGTCAAGTTTCAAGAAGCTAGCACAAACCGTGTTGGATTTAGAGTTCCAAATACATGTATCAATATAGGAGAAAACAGAGTGAAACCTAAAAATTCAAACTGTTACAGGAAATGAACGCTTCAAAATAGAAGAACGAACTTTGGGGAACCAAGTCGCCTTAGTGTACTGATCATTACCTGAAAGTATCATCCAGTTTGGGTGAAAAAATATTTGCTGAGATTTCTGGAGATTCGTAACTTTTGGAAGCTTGGCAACCTTTTTCCATGAAAGTGTTTCTCACCAGTCACTGCTTAGGGCTACATCAAGAGGAAACAGAATATAGAGATAGAACGTGAAACTACTTTACTGTGTCAAGTTTCATGAAGCTAGCACAAACCGTGTTGGATTTAGAGTTCCAAATACATGTATCAATATAGGAGAAAACAGAGTGAAACCTAAAAATTCAAACTGTTACTGGAAATGAACGCTTCAACATAGAAGAACGAAATTTGGGGAACCAAGTCGCCTTAGTGTACTGATCATTACCTGAAAGTATCATCCAGTTTGGGTGAAAAAATATTTGCTGAGATTTCTGGAGATTCGTAATTTTTGGAAGCTTGGCAACCCCTTTCCATGAAAGTGTTTCTCGCCAGTCACTGCTTAGGGCTACATCAAGAGGAAACAAAACATAGAGAGAGAACTTGAAACTACTTTATTGTGTCAAGTTTCAAGAAGCTAGCACAAACCGTGTTGGATTTACAGTTCCAAATACATCTATCAATATAGGAGAAAACAGAGTGAAACCTAAAAATTCAAACTGTTACAGGAAATGAACGCTTCAAAATAGAAGAACGAACTTTGGGGAACCAAGTCGCCTTAGTGTACTGATCGTTACCTGAAAGTATCATCCAGTTTGGGTGAAAAAATATTTGCTGAGATTTCTGGAGATTCGTAACTTTTGGAAGCTTGGCAACCTTTTTCCATGAAAGTGTTTCTCACCAGTCACTGCTTAGGGCTACATCAAGAGGAAACAGAATATAGAGATAGAACGTGAAACTACTTTACTTTGTCAAGTTTCATGAAGCTAGCACAAACCGTGTTGGATTTAGAGTTCCAAATACATGTATCAATATAGGAGAAAACAGAGTGAAACCTAAAAATTCAAACTGTTACAGGAAATGAACGCTTCAACATAGAAGAACGACATTTGGGGAACCAAGTCGCCTTAGTGTACTGATCATTACCTGAAAGTATCATCCAGTTTGGGTGAAAAAATATTTGCTGAGATTTCTGGAGATTCGTAACTTTTGGAAGCTTGGCAACCCCTTTCCATGAAAGTGTTTCTCGCCAGTCACTGCTTAGGGCTACATCAAGAGGAAACAAAAGCTAGAGATAGAACGTGAAACTACTTTACTGTGTCAAGTTTCAAGAAGCTAGCACAAACCGTGTTGGATTTAGAGTTCCAAATACATGTATCAATATAGGAGAAAACAGAGTGAAACCTAAAAATTCAAACTGTTACTGGAAATGAACGCTTCAACATAGAAGAACGAAATTTGGGGAACCAAGTCGCCTTAGTGTACTGATCATTACCTGAAAGTATCATCCAGTTTGGGTGAAAAAATATTTGCTGAGATTTCTGGAGATTCGTAATTTTTGGAAGCTTGGCAACCCCTCTCCATGAAAGTGTTTCTCGCCAGTCACTGCTTAGGGCTACAGCAAGAGGAAACAAAACATAGAGATAGAACGTGAAACTACTTTACTGTGTCAAGTTTCAAGAAGCTAGCACAAACCGTGTTGGATTTAGAGTTCCAAATACATGTATCAATATAGGAGAAAACAGAGTGAAACCTAAAAATTCAAACTGTTACTGGAAATGAACGCTTCAACATAGAAGAACGAAATTTGGGGAACCAAGTCACCTTAGTGTACTGATCATTACCTGAAAGTATCATCCAGTTTGGGTGAAAAAATATTTGCTGAGATTTCTGGAGATTCGTAATTTTTGGAAGCTTGGCAACCCCTTTCCATGAAAGTGTTTCTCGCCAGTCACTGCTTAGGGCTACATCAAGAGGAAACAAAACATAGAGATAGAAAGTGAAACTACTTTACTGTGTCAAGTTTCAAGAAGCTAGCAGAAACCGTGTTGGATTTAGAGTTCCAAATACATGTATCAATATAGGAGAAAACAGAGTGAAATCTAAAAATTCAAACTGTTACAGGAAATGAACGCTTCAACATAGAAGAACGACATTTGTGGAACCAAGTCGCCTTAGTGTACTGATCATTACCTGAAAGTATCATCCAGTTTGGGTGAAAAAATATTTGCTGAGATTTCTGGAGATTCATAACTTTTGGAAGCTTGGCAACCTTTTTCCATGAAAGTGTTTCTCACCAGTCACTGCTTAGGGCTACATCAAGAGGAAACAGAATATAGAGATAGAACGTGAAACTACTTTACTTTGTCAAGTTTCATGAAGCTAGCACAAACCGTGTTGGATTTAGAGTTCCAAATACATCTATCAATATAGGAGAAAACAGAGTGAAACCTAAAAATTCAAAGTGTTACTGGAAATGAACGCTTCAACATAGAAGAACGACATTTGGGGAACCAAGTCGCCTTCGTGTGCTGATCATTACCTGAAAGTATCATCCAGTTTGGGTGAAAAAATATTTGCTGAGATTTCTGGAGATTCGTAATTTTTGGAAGCTTGGCAACCCCTCTCCATGAAAGTGGTTCTCGCCAGTCACTGCTTAGGGCTACATCAAGAGAAAACAAAACATAGAGATAGAACGTGAAACTACTTTACTGTATCAAGTTTCAAGAAGCTAGCACAAACCGTGTTGGATTTAGAGTTCCAAATACATGTATCAATATAGGAGAAAACAAAGTGAAACCTAAAAATTCAAACTGTTACTGGAAATGAACGCTTCAACATAGAAGAACGAACTTTGGGGAACCAAGTCGCCTTAGTGTACTGATCATTACCTGAAAGTATCATCCAGTTTGGGTGAAAAAATATTTGCTGAGATTTCTGGAGATTCGTAATTTTTGGAAGCTTGGCAACCCCTTTCCATGAAAGTGTTTCTCGCCAGTCACTACTTAGGGCTACATCAAGAGGAAACAAAACATAGAGAGAGAACTTGAAACTACTTTACTGTGTCAAGTTTCAAGAAGCTAGCACAAACCGTGTTGGATTTAGAGTTCCAAATACATCTATCAATATAGGAGAAAACAGAGTGAAACCTAAAAATTCAAACTGTTACTGGAAATGAACGCTTCAACATAGAAGAACGAAATTTGGGGAACCAAGTCGCCTTAGTGTACTGATCATTACCTGAAAGTATCATCCAGTTTGGGTGAAAAAATATTTGCTGAGATTTCTGGAGATTCGTAATTTTTGGAAGCTTGGCAACCCCTCTCCATGAAAGTGTTTCTCGCCAGTCACTGCTTAGGGCTACAGCAAGAGGAAACAAAACATAGAGATAGAACGTGAAACTACTTTACTGTGTCAAGTTTCAAGAAGCTAGCACAAACCGTGTTGGATTTAGAGTTCCAAATACATGTATCAATATAGGAGAAAACAGAGTGAAACCTAAAAATTCAAACTGTTACAGGAAATGAACGCTTCAATATAGAAGAACGAACTTTGGGGAACCAAGTCGCCTTAGTGTACTGATCATTACCTGAAAGTATCATCCAGTTTGGGTGAAAAAATATTTGCTGAGATTTCTGGAGATTCGTATCTTTTGGAAGCTTGGCAACCTTTTTCCATGAAAGTGTTTCTCACCAGTCACTAGTTAGGGCTACATCAAGAGGAAACAGAATATAGAGATAGAACGTGAAACTAATTTACTGTGTCAAGTTTCATGAAGCTAGCACAAACCGTGTTGGATTTAGAGTTCCAAATACATCTATCAATATAGGAGAAAACAGAGTGAAACCTAAAAATTCAAACTGTTACTGGAAATGAACGCTTCAACATAGAAGAACGAAATTTGGGGAACCAAGTCGCCTTAGTGTACTGATCATTACCTGAAAGTATCATCCAGTTTGGGTGAAAAAATATTTGCTGAGATTTCTGGAGATTCGTAATTTTTGGAAGCTTGGCAACCCCTTTCCATGAAAGTGTTTCTCGCCAGTCACTGCTTAGGGCTACATCAAGAGGAAACAAAACATAGAGAGAGAACTTGAAACTACTTTATTGTGTCAAGTTTCAAGAAGCTAGCACAAACCGTGTTGGATTTAGAGTTCCAAATACATGTATCAATATAGGAGAAAACAGAGTGAAACCTAAAAATTCAAACTGTTACAGGAAATGAACGCTTCAAAATAGAAGAACGAACTTTGGGGAACCAAGTCGCCTTAGTGTACTGATCATTACCTGAAAGTATCATCCAGTTTGGGTGAAAAAATATTTGCTGAGATTTCTGGAGATTCGTAACTTTTGGAAGCTTGGCAACCTTTTTCCATGAAAGTGTTTCTCACCAGTCACTGCTTAGGGCTACATCAAGAGGAAACAGAATATAAAGATAGAACGTGAAACTACTTTACTGTGTCAAGTTTCAAGAAGCTAGCACAAACCGTGTTGGATTTAGAGTTCCAAATACATGTATCAATATAGGAGAAAACAGAGTGAAACCTAAAAATTCAAACTGTTACTGGAAATGAACGCTTCAACATAGAAGAACGAAATTTGGGGAACCAAGTCGCCTTAGTGTACTGATCATTACCTGAAAGTATCATCCAGTTTGGGTGAAAAAATATTTGCTGAGACTTCTGGAGATTCGTAACTTTTGGAAGCTTGGCAACCTTTTTCCATGAAAGTGTTTCTCACCAGTCACTGCTTAGGGCTACATCAAGAGGAAACAGAATATAGAGATAGAACGTGAAACTACTTTACTTTGTCAAGTTTCATGAAGCTAGCACAAACCGTGTTGGATTTAGAGTTCCAAATACATCTATCAATATAGGAGAAAACAGAGTGAAACCTAAAAATTCAAAGTGTTACTGGAAATGAACGCTTCAACATAGAAGAACGACATTTGGGGAACCAAGTCGCCTTCGTGTACTGATCATTACCTGAAAGTATCATCCAGTTTGGGTGAAAAAATATTTGCTGAGATTTCTGGAGATTCGTAATTTTTGGAAGCTTGGCAACCCCTCTCCATGAAAGTGGTTCTCGCCAGTCACTGCTTAGGGCTACAGCAAGAGGAAACAAAACATAGAGATAGAACGTGAAACTACTTTACTGTATCAAGTTTCAAGAAGCTAGCACAAACCGTGTTGGATTTAGAGTTCCAAATACATGTATCAATATAGGAGAAAAAAGAGTGAAACCTAAAAATTCAAACTGTTACTGGAAATGAACGCTTCAACATAGAAGAACGAACTTTGGGGAACCAAGTCGCCTTAGTGTACTGATCATTACCTGAAAGTATCATCCAGTTTGGGTGAAAAAATATTTGCTGAGATTTCTGGAGATTCGTAATTTTTGGAAGCTTGGCAACCCCTTTCCATGAAAGTGTTTTTCGCCAGTCACTGCTTAGGGCTACATGAAGAGGAAACAAAACATAGAGATAGAACTTGAAACTACTTTACTGTATCAAGTTTCAAGAAGCTAGCACAAACCGTGTTGGATTTAGAGTTCCAAATACATGTATCAATATAGGAGAAAACAGAGTGAAACCTAAAAATTCAAACTGTTACAGGAAATGAACGCTTCAACATAGAAGAACGACATTTGGGGAACCAAGTCGCCTCCGTGTACTGATCATTACCTGAAAGTATCATCCAGTTTGGGTGAAAAAATATTTGCTGAGATTTCTGGAGATTCGTAATTTTTGGAAGCTTGGCAACCCCTTTCCATGAAAGTGTTTCTCGCCAGTCACTGCTTAGGGCTACATCAAGAGGAAACAAAACCTAGAGATAGAACGTGAAACTACTTTACTGTGTCAAGTTTCAAGAAGCTAGCACAAACCGTGTTGGATTTAGAGTTCCAAATACATGTATCAATATAGGAGAAAACAGAGTGAAACCTAAAAATTCAAACTGTTACTGGAAATGAACGCTTCAACATAGAAGAACGAAATTTGGGGAACCAAGTCGCCTACGTGTACTGATCATTGCCTGAAAGTATCATCCAGTTTGGGTGAAAAAATATTTGCTGAGATTTCTGGAGATTCGTAACTTTTGGAAGCTTGGCAACATTTTTCCATCAAAGTGTTTCTCGCCACTCGATGCTTAGGGCTACATCAAGAGGAAACAGAATATAGAGATAGAACGTGAAACTACTTTACTTTGTCAAGTTTCATGAAGCTAGCACAAACCGTGTTGGATTTAGAGTTCCAAATACATCTATCAATATAGGAGAAAACAGAGTGAAACCTAAAAATTCAAACTGTTACTGGAAATGAACGCTTCAACATAGAAGAACGAAATTTGGGGAACCAAGTCGCCTTCGTGTACTGATCATTGCCTGAAAGTATCATCCAGTTTGGGTGAAAAAATATTTGCTGAGATTTCTGGAGATTCGTAACTTTTGGAAGCTTGGCAACCTTTTTCCATGAAAGTGTTTCTCACCAGTCACTGCTTAGGGATACATCAAGAGGAAACAGAATATAGAGATAGAACGTGAAACTACTTTACTTTGTCAAGTTTCATGAAGCTAGCACAAACCGTGTTGGATTTAGAGTTCCAAATACATCTATCAATATAGGAGAAAACAGAGTGAAACCTAAAAATTCAAACTGTTACTGGAAATGAACGCTTCAACATAGAAGAACGAAATTTGGGGAACCAAGTCGCCTTCGTGTACTGATCATTACCTGAAAGTAATATCCAGTTTGGGTGAAAAAATATTTGCTGAGATTTCTGGAGATTCGTAATTTTTGGAAGCTTGGCAACCCCTTTCCATGAAAGTGTTTCTCGCCAGTCACTGCTTAGGGCTACATCAATAGGAAACAAAACATAGGGATAGAACGTGAAACTACTTTACTGTGTCAAGTTTCAAGAAGCTAGCACAAACCGTGTTGGATTTAGAGTTCCAAATACATGTATCAATATAGGAGAAAACAGAGTGAAACCTAAAAATTCAAACTGTTACAGGAAATGAACGCTTCAACATAGAAGAACGACATTTGGGGAACCAAGTCGCCTTATTGTACTGATCATTACCTGAAAGTATCATCCAGTTTGGGTGAAAAAATATTTGCTGAGATTTCTGGAGATTCGTAATTTTTGGAAGCTTGGCAACCCCTTTCCATGAAAGTGTTTCTCGCCAGTCACTGCTTAGGGCTACATCAAGAGGAAACAAAACCAAGAGATAGAACGTGAAACTACTTTACTGTGTCAAGTTTCAAGAAGCTAGCACAAACCGTGTTGGATTTAGAGTTCCAAATACATGTATCAATATAGGAGAAAACAGAGTGAAACCTAAAAATTGAAACTGTTACTGGAAATGAACGCTTCAACATAGAAGAACGAACTTTGGGGAACCAAGTCGCCTACGTGTACTGATCATTACCTGAAAGTATCATCCAGTTTGGGTGAAAAAATATTTGCTGAGATTTCTGGAGATTCGTAACTTTTGGAAGCTTGGCAACCTTTTTCCATCAAAGTGTTTCTCGCCACTCGATGCTTAGGGCTACATCAAGAGGAAACAGAATATAGAGATAGAACGTGAAACTACTTTACTTTGTCAAGTTTCATGAAGCTAGCACAAACCGTGTTGGATTTAGAGTTCCAAATACATCTATCAATATAGGAGAAAACAGAGTGAAACCTAAAAATTCAAACTGTTACTGGAAATGAACGCTTCAACATAGAAGAACGAAATTTGGGGAACCAAGTCGCCTTCGTGTACTGATCATTACCTGAAAGTAATATCCAGTTTGGGTGAAAAAATATTTGCTGAGATTTCTGGAGATTCGTAACTTTTGGAAGCTTGGCAACCTTTTTCCATGAAAGTGTTTCTCACCAGTCACTGCTTAGGGCTACATCAAGAGGAAACAGAATATAGAGAAAGAACGTGAAACTACTTTACTTTGTCAAGTTTCATGAAGCTAGCACAAACCGTGTTGGATTTAGAGTTCCAAATACATCTATCAATATAGGAGAAAACAGAGTGAAACCTAAAAATTCAAAGTGTTACTGGAAATGAACGCTTCAACATAGAAGAACGACATTTGGGGAACCAAGTCGCCTTCGTGTACTGATCATTACCTGAAAGTATCATCCAGTTTGGGTGAAAAAATATTTGCTGAGATTTCTGGAGATTCGTAATTTTTGGAAGCTTGGCAACCCCTCTCCATGAAAGTGGTTCTCGCCAGTCACTGCTTAGGGCTACAGCAAGAGGAAACAAAACATAGAGATAGAACGTGAAACTACTTTACTGTGTCAAGTTTCAAGAAGCTAGCACAAACCGTGTTGGATTTAGAGTTCCAAATACATGTATCAATATAGGAGAAAACAGAGTGAAACCTAAAAATTCAAACTGTTACTGGAAATGAACGCTTCAACATAGAAGAACGAAATTTGGGGAACCAAGTCGCCTTAGTGTACTGATCATTACCTGAAAGTATCATCCAGTTTGGGTGAAAAAATATTTGCTGAGATTTCTGGAGATTCGTAATTTTAGGAAGCTTGGCAACCCCTCTCCATGAAAGTGTTTCTCGCCAGTCACTGCTTAGGGCTACAGCAAGAGGAAACAAAACATAGAGATAGAACGTGAAACTACTTTACTGTGTCAAGTTTCAAGAAGCTAGCACAAACCGTGTTGGATTTAGAGTTCCAAATACATGTATCAATATAGGAGAAAACAGAGTGAAACCTAAAAATTCAAACTGTTACTGGAAATGAACGCTTCAACATAGAAGAACGAAATTTGGGGAACCAAGTCGCCTTAGTGTACTGATCATTACCTGAAAGTATCATCCAGTTTGGGTGAAAAAATATTTGCTGAGATTTCTGGAGATTCGTAACTTTTGGAAGCTTGGCAACCTTTTTCCATGAAAGTGTTTCTCACCAGTCACTGCTTAGGGCTACATCAAGAGGAAACAGAATATAGAGATAGAACATGAAACTACTTTACTTTGTCAAGTTTCATGAAGCTAGCACAAACTGTGTTGGATTTAGAGTTCCAAATACATCTATCAATATAGGAGAAAACAGAGTGAAACCTAAAAATTCAAAGTGTTACTGGAAATGAACGCTTCAACATAGAAGAACGACATTTGGGGAACCAAGTCGCCTTCGTGTACTGATCATTACCTGAAAGTATCATCCAGTTTGGGTGAAAAAATATTTGCTGAGATTTCTGGAGATTCGTAATTTTTGGAAGCTTGGCAACCCCT